>NC_052065.1:34078964-34273789 GCF_903992535.2 Arvicola amphibius | reverse complement strand
GGAAAGCAGTGTGGAGGTTTCTCAGGAAATCTGGGATCAACCTACCCCAGGACCCAGCAATCCCACTCTTGGGAATTTACCCAAGAGATGCCCAATCATATTACAAAAGCATTTGTTCAACTATGTTTTATAGCAGCATTATTTGTAATAGCCAGAACCTGGAAACAACCTAGATGCCCTTCAGTGGAAGAATGGATGAAGAAAGTGTTGAATATATATATATATATATATATATATATATATATATATATATATATATATATATATATTAGAGTACTACTCGGCGGTAAAAACAATGGCATCTTGAATTTTGCATGAAAATGGATGGAAATAGAAAACACCATCCTGAGTGAGGTAACCCAGGCCCAAAAAGATGAACATGGGATGTACTCACTCATAATTGGTTTCTAGCCATAAATAAAGGACATCGAGCCTATAATTCGTAAAAAATCCTAGAGAAGCTATATAAGAAGGTGAACCCAAAGAAAAACATATAGTTATCCTCCTGGATATTGGAAGTAGACAAGATTGCCGGACAAAAATTGGGAACATGGGGATGAGGTGGGATGGGGGTGGGGGGATGGGGAGAGAAAAGTGTGAAGTGGAGGATGGGAAGAGCTTGGGGGAATAGGATGGTTGGGATATAGGAAGGGTGGATCCTATTGCCATACTCATGAATATCTTGCATATCACCATAGAACCTTCACCTGGCATTGGATGGAGAAAATGACAGAGCCCCACATAGAAGCACCGGACTGAGCTCTCAAGGTCCTGATGAGGAGCAAAAGGAGGGAGATCATGAGCAAGGAAGCCAGGACCACGAGGAGTGCTTTTACCCATTGAGACGGTGGGACAGATCTAACGGGAGACCACCAAGTCCAGTCGGAATGGGACTGATGGAACAGGGGACCAAACTAGACTCTCTGATTGTGGCTGACAGTGGAGGAGGACTGAGAAACCAAGGACAATGGCAATGAACATGAACTCTACAGCATGGACGGGCTCACTGTGAGCCTTGTTAGTTTGGTTGCTCACCTTCCTGGACTTAGGGGGAGCTGGGAGGACCATGGACTGAACATAGTGAAGGGAACCCTGATGGCTCTTTGTCTTTGGAGAGGGGTGGAGTGGGGGTATGGGTGGAAAGGAGGGGAGGGAAGGGGGAGGAGGAGGGGAGGAGATGGAAATCTTTAATAAAAAAATGAAAAAAAAATGGGAACTTGGGGGTGGGGTGGGATGGGGGATGGGAGGATGAGGAGAGAAAAGTGTGAAGTGGAGGATGGGAAGAGTTTGGGGGAATAGGATGGTTGGGATATAGGAAGGGTGGATATGGGAACAAGGAATTATATATCTTACTTAAGGGAGCCATTCTAGGGTTGGCAGAGGCTTGACTCTAGAGGGGTTCCCAGGTGTCCAGGAAGACGCCCCCAGCTAGGTCCTTGGGCAGCTGAGGAGAGGGTGCCAGAAATGGCCAGATCCTATTGCCATACTCATGAATATCTTGCATATCACCATAGAACCTTCACCTGGCATTGGATGGAGAAAATGACAGAGCCCCACATAGGAGCACCGGACTGAGCTCCCAAGGTCCTGATGAGGAGCAAAAGGAGGGAGATCATGAGCAAGGAAGTCAGGACTGTGAGGGTGCGTTTACCCATTGAGACGGTGGGACAGATCTAACGGGAGACCACCAAGTCCAGTCGGAATGGGACTGATGGAACAGGGGACCAAACTAGACTCTCTGAATGTGGCTGACGGTGGAGGAGGACTGAGAAACCAAGGACAACAGCGATGAGCTTGAACTCTACAGCATGGACGGGCTCACTGTGAGCCTTGTCAGTTTGGTTGCTCACCTTCCTGGACTTAGGGGGAGCTGGGAGGACCTTGGACTTAACATAGTGATGGCTCTTTGGCTTGGAGAAGGAGGGAGTGGGGGTATGGGTGGAAGGGAGGGGAGGGAAGGGGGAGGAGGAGGGGAGGAGATGGAAATTTTTTATAATAAAAATAGAGAATTAAAAAAAAGAAAGAAAGTAAAAGAAAGAAAAAATATATTTTGGGCCTCTCAAACTACATTTTCTAAGGAAAATCTTTGGAAAAAAATTGTATAATCAAGAAAACAGGTAATTATTACAGAAATCTTCAATTTAAATTTGTTTGTGAAAGCAAGTAGCTATCAATTAAAGTGTTTGAGACAGTACATGAATTCACAATAAATAGCTAGTGTAGCTTTTGAAAAATAAATAAATTTTGAATGTAAAGGCTTCTTGGTTTCAGTATCTACAACCTTAGGACTTACTCACCTCCATCCAAAGTCAGTATACCAGAACTGCAAAGGCAGCTCTTTAGACTGCTTTCTCATGCTTAGAGCTGAAATTCAGTAATAAATATTCAATAAGACAAATCTGACATCAAACATTCTACCTCACTCAAAACAATCATGAGTTTATGCAAAGTCAGACAATTAAATCATGTTCTTGTAGTGCCTGACAAAGAGGCCCCAGCTCAGTGAAGTAACATTTATGTTACTGAGAGGCGATGGCACAGTAAATCCTACTTCATTGCTAATAAACTGAAGATCAAAACAATCAACCAAGCTCCACTGGTAATAAATTGAAGGTCAGTGGAGCACAAAATGTATTACTGTTAGAATTAATTTTGGCACAAAATGGGTTGTTGAGTTTTCCCCTTTTCTTAAAGCAAATCAACCCCAAGCAAATAGTTAATAAGCTGTTGAAAAGCAAATCCATTCTGCTAGTGGTATTCTAATGGAATTTGAATTTCATATTTTTTGAGCCCAATGTAATCATTTGGATTCTAGATTATAAGTATTTTGGTAAAGTTTTTCTTTTTTTAATGGAGCTTCCTGATTAAATTGTATCTTGAAAACTCAAAAAAAATGAGTGTCGGAATGTGTATGCACAAGTGTATGTATGTACACGTGCAAGTGTGTCTTCTGATCTCATTCTGTGTTTTAAATTTGAACACATTGAGATTGATAGAGGAGAAAGTGGGAAGTACTCTACAACAAATGGGCACAGGGAACCGTTTCCTATGCATAACCCCAGCTGCACAGACTTTAAGGGCAACATTGAATAAATGGGACCTCCTGAAGTTGAGCAGCTTCTGTAAAGCAAAGGACATTGTCACTAAGACACAAAGGCAGCCTACTGACTGGGAAAAGATCTTCACCAACCCTGCAACTGACAAAGGTCTGATCTCTAAAATATATAAGGAACTCAAGAGACTAGACGGTAAAATGCCAATTAACCCAATTAAAAAATGGGGCGATGAACTGAACAGAGAATTCTCAACAGAAGAAGTTCGAATGGCCAAAAGACACTTAAGGTCATGCTCAACCTCCCTAGCTATCAGGGAAATGCAAATCAAAACAACTTTGAGATATCATCTCACACCTGTCAGATTGGCTAAAATCCAAAACACCAATAATAACCTTTGCTGGAGAGGTTGTGGGGTAAGGGGCACACTCATCCATTGCTGGTGGGAATGCAAACTTGTGCAACCACTTTGGAAAGCAGTGTGGCGGTTTCTCAGGAAATTCGGGATCAACCTACCCCAGGACCCAGCAATTCCACTATTGGGAATCTACCCAAGAGATGCCCAATCATACAACAAAAGCATATGCTCATCTATGTTCATAGCAGCATTATTTGTAATAGCCAGATCCTGGAGACAGCCTAGATGCCCTTCAGTGGAAGAATGGATGAAGAAACTGTGGAATATATACATGCTAGAATACTACTCAGCGGTAAAAAACAATGACATCTTGAATTTTGCAGGCAAATGGATGGAAATAGAAAACACTATTCTGAGTGAGGTAACCCAGACCCATAAAGATGAACATGGGATGTACTCACTCATATTCGGTTTCTAGCCATGATTATAGGACATCGAGCCTATAAGTTTGGGATCCTTGAGAAGATAATAAGAAGAACCTCCACCTGACGATAGATGAAGAAAATGACAGAGCCCCACCTTGGAGCACCGGACTGAGCTCCCAAGGTCCTGATGAGGAGCAGAAGGAGAGAGAACATGAGAAAGAAAGTCAGGACCGTGAGGGAACCTCCAGCTGGCGACAGATGGGGAAGGTGACTGAGCCCCACATTGGAGCACTGGACTGAGCTCCCAAGGTCCCGATGAGGAGCAGAAGGAGCGAGAACATGAGGGAGAAAGTCAGGAACGAGAGGGGTGCGTTCACTCATGGAGACGGTGGGACAGAACTAATGGGAGATCACCAACTCCAGTTGGAATGGGACTGATGGATCATGCGACCAAACCCGTCTCTCTGAGTGTGGCCAACAGCGGGGGCTGACTGAGAAGCAAAGGACAATGGCTCTGGGCTCTGATTCTTCTTCATGGACGGGCTCTGTGGGAGCCTTCTCAGCTTGGTCGATCACCTTCCTGGACCTGGGGGGAGTTGGGAGGACCTTGGTCTTAGCATAGAGTGGGGAACCCTGATGGCTCCTTGGCCTTGAGAGGGAGGGAGGGGAGGTATGGGTGGAGGGGAGGGGAGGGAAGGGGGAGAAGGAGGGGAGAGAAAGGGGAGAAGGAGGGGAGGGAGGGGGGAGGAGGAGGGAAGGAGATGGTAATTTTTAAATATAAAAAAAAAATAAACCATGAGGGAAAAAAAAATAAATAAATAAAAAAAGATTGCTTTATTTGTTTATTTAATGTGTATGACTGTTTTGCCTGCATGTATGTGAGTGTGCCATGTGGATACCTGGTTCCCACGAAGGTCAGAAAAGATGACCTCAGATCCCCTGGAATTGGAGTTAAACATGGTTGTCATGTGGGTTACTTGTAATTAAACCCATTTTTTTTTTCTGAAAGAGCAGTGTGCGCTCTTAACCACTGAATCATCTTTCCAAACTCCTCCCTATTTTTTTAAAAAAAATTGTGTGTACACGTGTGTGTGTGCGCGCGCGTGGTATATGCACTTGAGTGTACACACACATGTGGAGATCAGAGGACACCTTTCAGGAGTTGGCACTCCCCTTCCAATGTGGGTTTCAGGGATCAAATTCAGATTGTCAGACATGCTGAGCCATCTCATTAGCCTATATTTTATAAGGTCACCAGGAGTCAGTCACAGTGACTCCACCCTAACATCTTAATTCTAATCACCTTCTAAAGTCTTTGCTGCTCAGCTCTTTTCCTCTTCATCTGTTCCTCTAGATCTAAACCCCCAGTCTCATTTCCAACACTGTGTCAGAGAACCTGCTGTGGTCTCCCTTTACTCTGTGACCCTATCCCCAAGGAGTCACAGGGATCTTCTCTCCTAACCTTCCTTCCCCCAACTCATCTCATTAACCCAGCCTCCAACATCAGCAGGCATTCCCTGGAGACACAGCAGCTGAGCAGGCTAGGGAAACAGGTAAGCCAATTGAAAACTTCACCATTCCCCTTCCCCTCCAAGTCCATTTCCCAGTCTCATCCCTATCTCAGCAACAAAACATCAGCTGCAGCCTTTCCTGCCCTCCCTGTTCCCATCTCCTGTGGATCTCATGGATCTTCCCCTTCTGGCCTCCCTCCCTTCTCCCACTTGTTGCTTTGTCCCAGCCCCCAACTCCAGCTGGCACCCCGTGCTAACCCACAGGCCATGCCTGTTAGAAATCAAGGTAGGCTGCTTGCAGATCTTCTCTCTCTGTTTCCACAGATCCAATCCCCCAGGACCATCCCAAACTCTGAAGCAGAACACCTGTGGCAGCCTTCCCTGCCCCCTGTTCCCATCTCCTGTGGGTGGCACAGATCATCCCCTCCTTACCCCTTCCCCCCAAACCCACCCCACCCCACCCCACCCCAATTGTTGCTTTGTCCCAGCCCCCAACTCCAACAGGCACTCTCTGCTAGCTCACAGATACCTCCTGCCAGGGAAGCAGGTAGGCTGTCTGTAGATCTTCCCCTCTCCTGCTGTTCCTCTAGATCCAACCCTCCAACCTCATCTCCAGCACTAGAGCAGATCTTCTGGGCTGACCTCTCTTCACTGTCACCCCCCATTATAATGACACAAAATAAGCATATCAAGGTGGAACACTCTGCTCTCCTCCCTCATGTGAACCCCTTCAAACCTCTAATCTATCCCCATTCCTAAGTGTCCGCTCCCAATATCCGGGAACACATTTTGTCTGGAACCCCCAGTGATCACAACTCTCAAGTTCAAAGAGGATTTCCTACCAGATAATTCACAACTATCACACTCTCTAAAAATTCAGAAATAAAAGAGAAACCAGGGAACAAAATACTCACCCATCAAAGACAAACCCAAAAATCAGCACCTAGACCTATAACCATCCAAAATTACATAATAGTGAAAAAATACAATTAATAGCAGCCAGGGCAAAATGTCTAAACCAAAGCACAGCTATCTGACCACAACAGGTCCTGAATGGTCCAACATAGCTGAAGCACAAGAAAAAGACCTTAAAACTGACTATAAGAAGATAATAGAGGTCCTTAAAAGAGGAAATTAAGAAATCCAGGAAAACAGAGACAAATACTTATGAGGAAATAAAGAAATGTAGGAAAATATAGTGGAAGGAAATGAATAAAACTGTTCAAGACCTGAAAGTGGAAATAGAATCAACAAAAAAAACCCAAACTGAGGCAATTCTTGAAATGAAAAATTTAGGAATTTGAATATAAAGTGCAGAGGCAAGCTTCACCAACAGAACAGACAAGATGGAAGAGAGAGTCTCAGGTATTGAAGATACAATAGAAGAAATGGATCATTGGTCAAAGAAAATGTTAAGTCAAAAAAAATCCCGACACAAAACATCTAGGAAATCTGGGACACCATGAAAAGAAAATAAGGATCCTAAGAAAAATAAGGATGGAGGAAGGAGAAGAATCCCAGTTCAAATGTCCAGAAAATATTTTCAACAAATCATAGAAGTTTCCTAACCTAAAGGAGATGCCTATAAAGGCATCAAATCCCTCCCCTCAGAGCTCAGGAAACCCCTCTGAAGCAGAAGCAGGAGTGTAAAAACCAGAGGGAATGGAAGATATCAAAACAAGGCCCTCAAAATCAACTGAGCAAGGTTCATATGAACTCATAGAGACTGAAGCAGCAAGCAAAGGGCCTACAAGGGTCTGCACCAGGTCCTCTGCATACATATTATAGCTTTCAGCTTATTATTTTTATGGGACTCCTGAGTGTGTGAATGAGAGGATCTCTGATTCTTGTGTCTGATCTTTGGACATTTTTCCTTCCGTTGGGTTACCTGGTCCAGCATCAATATGATGGTTTTTGTCTTATCTTATTAAACAGGATATAATAAATGAGAATAAGAATCTATTTTCAATAATAAAATAAAGTCTTCACTCTAAATAATGCTGTTAGATTAAATTTTCACTCTCGATGAAAATTAAAATTCAATACTTGAAGCCTTGGGAGATACTCACAAACTTCATCTAAATGACAACAATATGTCATTTTTGAAATGTCTTCAGTTATGGGTTGCCTATGTTGCCCCTTTCTTTTTGAGTTCCTTGTTTATATACTGGTTTGCAATTTTACACTGTAAATAAGAGGAATTTTATTTAATTTTTATTTTATTTAATTTTGTGCTTTGCCTCTTGATTCTAATGGCAGTATAATTTAATGAAGAATATCAATATAGTAAAATAAATCACCCCATTTTTTGAGACAAGCTAATACAAAAGTGGAGGATGGGAAGAGCTTGGGGGAATAGGATGGTTGGGATATAGGAAGGGTGGATATGGGAACAAGGAATTATATATCTTACTTAAGGGAGCCATTCTAGGGTTGGCAGAGGCTTGACTCTAGAGGGGTTCCCAGGTGTCCAGGAAGACGCCCCCAGCTAGGTCCTTGGGCAGCTGAGGAGAGGGTGCCAGAAATGGCCAGATCCTATTGCCATACTCATGAATATCTTGCATATCACCATAGAACCTTCACCTGGCATTGGATGGAGAAAATGACAGAGCCCCACATAGGAGCACCGGACTGAGCTCCCAAGGTCCCGATGAGGAGCAAAAGGAGGGAGATCATGAGCAAGGAAGTCAGGACCGTGAGGAGTGCGTTTACCCATTGAGACGGTGGGACAGATCTAACGGGAGACCACCAAGTCCAGTTGGAATGGAACTGATGGAACAGGGGACCAAACTAGACTCTCTGAATGTGGCTGACGGTGGAGGAGGACTGAGAAACCAAGGACAACAGCAATGAATGTGAACTCTACAGCATGGACGGGCTCACTGTGAGCCTTAACCTTCACCTGGCGATGGATGGAGATAGAGACAGAGCCCCACATTGGAGCACCGGACTGAGCTCCCAAAGTTCTGATGAGGAGCGGATGGAGAGAGATCATGAGAAAGAAAGTCAGAACCATGAGGGACGCGTTCACCCACTGAGACGGCAGGACAGAACTAATGGGAGACCACCAAGTCCACTTGGAATGGGACTGATGGAACATGCGACCAAATCGGACTCTCTGAGGGTGGCTGATGGTGGAGGCTGACCGAGGAGCCAAGGACAATGGCGATGGGCTTGGTCTCTACGACATGGACGGTCTCTGTGTGAGCCTTGTCAGTTCGGTTGCTCACCTTCCTGGACCTGGGGGGAGTTGGGAGGACCTTGGACTCAACATAGTGTAGAGAACCCTGATGGCTGTTTGGCCTCAAGAGGGAGGGAGTGGGGGTGTGGGTGGAGGGGAGGGGAGGGAAGGGGGAGGAGGAGGGGAGGAGATGGCAATTTTTAATAAAAAATAAATAAACTGGAAAAAAATGATAATGTTAAATAAGAATTTAAAAATGTTTTAAAAAGAATTAAATGTTATATTCTCTTAAAAAAAAAGAATACAGTTTCCATGTAATTATTTGGGGTAAAGCTAGCCGGGTGGCGGGAAGCGGCCTGCCACCTCCACACAACAGGAGCTGGCCATAAATTCAAGGATCTACCTTGTCTAATAGCTCATGGCCCTCATTCCTGAGATGTCCTACACCTGGAAGGAAGAAATACTAAATATATATAGAGAGAGCCCAAAAAAATCTGGACAGACCTGGCTGAGTCCTTCCTGCTCCAGCTATGCATTAGTCAGTTTTCTATTACTGTAAAACATGCACAAATGAGCGTGCATAATACCCCTCCCCCCACATTTCTGAGCCTTAAGGAGAGGAAAGTCTTAAGCTGGGTTGATGGTACATGCCTATTATCCCAGCACTTGGAAAGCTGAGGCAGGAAGGTCATGAGTTCTAAGCCAGCATGGTATATACATAATGAGACCTTATCTCAAAACAAGACAAAACAAAACAAAAATAAAAGCAAATTATGATGAACTTAGTTATAATCTGTTCAATTTACTTATGAAGTGTTTCTCATTGTACATTCACTAAGCATTTATATATTGTATCTTTTTAATATGTTTTTCTAAGCATTTCAATATCTCTATATCTTTTCAGTATATTTTAAAATGAGAATAGGAATAAAAGCTGCAACAAAAATTACTTTCAACATAATAGGACTCCTCTTCCCAAGCCACTAGTTATTCTTAGAAACCCCACCATCTCTGCCTCCATGACAGAAAGGAAGTGCAGACACCATCTGTCCCAAAACTCAGCAGCTGGAACTGGAAGCCGGCAGCCTCAGCCCTGTGGGTGGAATGTGGGAGGACAGCAGTCCTCACTGCTGATTTGCTGATTGTTGTCTGCAGTGACTTTTGTGTATGCTGGGATGTCACTCAGAAAATGGAAATGGGGCCCTCTGCTGGGCTATGCATAAAATTCCTTCTAGGAAATTTTCTGGACAGAAGTAAGCCATAGTGAAGGGCTCCTAAGAGCCAAAGAAAAAGAACCAAGTATTTATCTGAATTTGTATGCCAGTTGGAAACAGCTTAGATTTATTTGGATAATCAAATTAGAAAGCTCAGTCTCTCCCTCTTTTGTGTTAGTAACACATTAGTTGTATTAAATGTAAGTTTGTCTCTTAAAATGAATGAGTAAAATAGTGATTAAAAACATCATTCTGAAAAGTAAAATGGTGATTTTTAACACACTTAACTTTTTATCTTCAGAATATCAATGAAAATATGTATTTTGATGTTTAATAAATTTATTCATTTATTTATTGTGCATGTGTGTGTGTCTGCACATGCACACCATTGGGTGTATGCGGAGGTCAGAGGACAACTCCATGGAGTCAGCTGTTTCCTTCCACCAGGTGATCAGGCTTGGTATCAGACACCTTTACCCACTGAGCTATCTCCTATTCCGAACATTTATAGTTTTGCTTTTTTTTGTTTTTTTTTTTTTTTAAATATCAGACTTCAAATCTACCTGGGTAGCATACAACATGTTCTGATAGTTTTCTTCTCAGAGCCCTTTGTTTCCAGCCATATTTTGATCCAGGATGTCATAGAAATAATTGGATTATGAGTTTGAATCCTTTTGATACAGATATTTAGATATTATTAGTGTCAGTGTAAGGCTGATTCTTCACTCCTTACATATGTTATTAGTTAAAAAGATTAATAATTAAGGAATAATTGTGTTGAGTTCCATACGCTCATTAAACACATTCATTAAAAGAAATGCATTAACTTGGAAAAATGTTGTGTTATTTCCAAGTGAAGCCATGGGTAGCAAGCTAGTAAGCAGCATTCCTCCATGGCCTCCTGCTTTTATCCCTCTAAGATTCATATTCTCATTTTAAAATACACTTAAAAGATACAGAGATAAAAAATTCTTAGAAAAAACATTGAAAAGATACAGATGTATAAACGCTTGGTGAACATACATTGAGAAATAGTTCATAAGTTGAACAGATTTACACTACATAAACATCTCTGCCCTTGTTTTCGATTTAATTCCATACATCCAAGTTGCCTTTTCCTTCACATTTTGTGTTTTGGTTTGCATTTAAAGCTTTTATCCTTGTGGAGTTTTATTTTGGTGTGAGGACGAATAAGATACATAACACACATTTTCCTGGTTTTTTTTCAAGCGACTACTCGAGTAGCCTAGAAACATTTGGAAGCTATTTGAATTTCTCAGGGAAAGAACACAGGGAGAAAATAGTAGGAAAGTGTTTTCATGTCTAAATGCTGAGGAATGAAACCTTAGCACTCAGAAATTCTAGACAAATCGTTATACCACTAAGCTATGTGTCTTCAACCTCAGTGACAACTTTTAATGGAAGAAAATCTTCAAAACTCTTAGAATGATTCTGTTCTATAAGTAGGAAGACTATAGAACAAAAGACTATAGAACAAGCAATTAATCTAATCATTACCAAAAATAGACCTGTCTCAGGACATTACTTGAATAAAGAAAAGACACAACAATATGGCACCTTTTCTATCTTTCTTTCTTTCTTTCTTTCTTTCTTTTTCTTTTCTTTTCTTTTTACAATATGACATTGTAATGCATGCTATTTTAGCATCCAAAGTTCCAAACTGGTAAGGCAGAAGAAAATGGCATTGCCTTTATCTTATATTGGTAAGATAAGCTGGGAAAGGTAATAAGCACTGAGGCAAAAGGTAGATAAAGAGAAAAAGTTTAATTTAAGTTAAGAGAATTATCTAGAAAAGACCTAACCTAGACTGAGCATTCAAAACTAATATTAAGTATCTGTGTCATGATTTGGGAGATGGTTGGTGACCTAAAAGAAAAAGCCAGTAAGCACATAGTTAATATTAACAGAGCTGTCCTTTTCCAGAACTTTCTCAGGACAGACCAATTTAAACACAACTGTCTGACACATATTATAGGTTATATCTGGGAAAACACAAAATCAAGGAAGAAGGCCATATCCTGATTCGGAACACACTAAGGAAAGCACTCAGCATATTCTTTCACTAGATTGGGTTCTATAGCTGTGTTCCAAAATCCAGTAAAAATAAACATGTCTTATAAATTGAATGTAAATGTTTGTCTCTGGAGGCATGAAATCATGTCCAAGAACAATCCAGGGAACAAGATGTACTTGAGGTAAAAGGCCCTCCGCAGTTTTTAATAGAGACTCCAAGGCATTGTTCACCATGCATCATGTTCTGACAGCTGTAAACTTCCATATGGGTGCTGGGAACTGGGCCCAATTCCTCTGCAAGTGTAGCAAGTGTTCTTCACTACTAACCTGATATCTCCTGTTCCGTTCTTCTACATATTGAAACTCTTAGCAAAATATCAGTCACAATTTTTGTATATATAATACCATCCTAAAATATACATACAGAGCTTGACAAGACTTTGAATGTCTGCAATCCCAGAACTCATAAAGCTGAGAGGCAAGAAGTTTACTGTGAGCTCAAGGTCAGCTTGGACTACATAGTGAGTACATAGTCCAGCAAAGCAAACCCTCCCTACCCCAAAATATAAATTATAAAAAAGTTTTAATTTCTAGAATAACTAAAACAATCTCTAAAAACAGAAAGAATTTCTGTCCCCAAGGCTTCAAAACAATGTGTACCAGAGAAAAAAAGGGACACAGATGAATGGAAAAGACTAGAGAACTCAGAAATTGCCCCACACAAACATGACTGATTTTTGACAAAAGTGCAAAAGCCATTCAATGGAAGAATAGTTTTTTTTCCACAGAATTATGGTGGACATTCCATCAGCAAAGAAAACAAAGCAAAATAGAAAAAGATGGACCCTCTGAGCACTTTATACAAAAATTGACTGAAAGGTATCGTGGACTTTATTATAAAGCATGAAACAATACATTTTCAGGAAAGAGGTGAACTTAGGAAGCTACCTTGGAAATTAGAAACATTCCTGTGGTAAGATAAGTATCTTCCAAAAGTCAGGGTATGAACTGATGACAGCCTGTGTTGCTATTGAGAAATGGTGCAACATTATAAGGTGAGGCCTACTGGGAAGAAGCTAAGCCACCAAAGAGTGTAGCCCTGAAGGGGATATTGAGACTTCAGTCCCTTCCTCACTATCTGCTGCCTCTCTCTTGGTTTCTCAGCAACCGTTTGGTGAATAGTCTTCCTCCACCAAGCCCTCATGCCATGATGTATTGCATTGTCATAGGACCAAAGAAACAGAATGAAAGGAAGTGCTATAGATAAGATGGGGATTTGTAACCACACATTAGCAAAAGCTCTCTAGAAGAGTAAGCGTTCTCAAAACATGGCAGTAGTTGAGTGTTGTGGTGCACATTTGTAATTGAGACAGGGGAGCTGTAAATTCCAAACCAACCTGGGCGACATAGCCACTATTTGATAAAAGTCAGCCAAACAAATAAAATTAACAGTAAAGAGACAGTTGCAGAAAATAGTGGACAAAAGGAAGCGTAGAAGATATGAAAGGACATTTGCCAAACAGGACCTTCAAATGGCAAAGAAGCACATGAAAAAGATGGTTGATGGAATTTGATATTAAGGAAATATAGACTGCAGTCACAATAAGCTAAAACTCCTGCTAGAAGTCCAAACTGAAGAACAGTGACAATACTGGCTGCAGAGAAACTGGAGCACACAAACATGGCAGGTGACAATGGGAGATTAGTCTGGTTAGTCTGACTGAGCCAATAGCTTCCTCCTAAGGAGGGAATGTAGTTCATCCTCGATTCTTTTTAATGAAAGGTTTTGCAGTTTATTGATCCTTTCCTTAGAAATTGGTACCATCATGGCAGATGATGTCATTGCAGAATCTTTCCTTTTTTTACTGTTATCCAGTCCCAAGCTCACTTTTTGCCAGCACTATGGTTGGCCTTTGCTAGTCCCTTGACCTCCATCATTCTGTTCTTATGTTTCCTTTTGCTTTTTTCTTATTCTTTTTGCTGTCTTTTTTATTCTTGTGCAGTTCATGTCTCTCTTATGTCCATGTCTGGGCGTAAATGATCCTGAAGTCAGTTGTCTTGCCACCAACAAAATGGGTTCTGACTTCCAACTACAAAGCTGACATTTGGTGTAGTAGTACTTTCTCAGCAAAACTGCTGTCTCACAAATAATAACACAGAGACTTATTAATTACGAAAGCTTGGCTATTAGCTTAGGCTTGTCCTACTAGCTCTTATTATTTAAATTAGCCTGTCTATATTAATCTAAACTCTGCCACGTGGCTTGATTACCTGTTATCTGTTCTGTATGTCCGACTTCTTCAGAGCCTTCTGGTATCTCCCTGATACTTCCTCTTCCTCTCTCCCCCTGGAAATCCCGCCTATCTCTCCTGCCTAGCTAGTTGCCATTCACCTCTTTATTATTAAGCCAATCACAGTAACACATCTTCTCACAGCGTACAAATATCCCACAAACTATCTGGTGTGGTCATGCACATTTTGCCTAGTCTTCCCAAATTTCTGTCTTTTGTACTATTGCCTTCCCAGGGTGAAGGACATCAGTGACCATCTTTTCCCTCTGAAGTAGATGAGTGGTCATGAACTTCTTGGTCCAGACAGTGGTTAACTGTGTCATTCATGATAGTAATGATCATCAAGTAACCAAGGAGAAAAAGACCAATCTGGCTTCTTAATATTTATACCCATGAAAACATTTATTTTTCTCTAAGGTCTTCTGGTGTAGGACAATTCTGTATTCTGTCAATTATGTTTTAAATAAATGCTGACTGGCCAGTAGTCAGGCAGGAAGTATAGGCAGGACAACCAGACAGGAAGTGTGGGCGGGGGAATGAGAACAGGAATATTCTGGGGAGAAGGAAGCTCTTCCCACATTCCTGTCCAGACACCAAAGAAGCAGGATGTGACCTGCCCTGCTGAAAAAGGTACTGAGCCATGTGGCTAACATAGATAAGAATAATGGGTCAATGTAAGTTATAAGAGTTAATAAGAAGCCTGAGCTAATGGGCCAATCAGTTTATGATTAATGTAGACCCTCTGTGTGATTTTTTTGGGACCTAAAGACTGTGGGAACTGGGCAGGACAGAAACCCCAACTAACAGGCCTTCATATTACAGTCTTCTACCTCCACATTTAAAATTTAAAGTATTAGCTTTAATTTAAAGATTTGTTTTTTGCAGTTTTTGCCCTTTTCTACTCCTCTTCCTTTAGAAAAACTTGTGTGTGACTCCAGCTTGTCTGCTTGATTTAAAATTAGCTAATCTTAGGGACTGCTCACCAATCAATGTCTGTGAGTGACAGTCCTGAAAATATTACTCATCCTTACAAATGACATCTGCCAAGAGGCCAAGACAGGAGCATCCTTCTCTCCATTCTCCACAGAAATGGTTTTTCCAGAGAGCCAGGATTCTCTCACCAGTCCCAAAATCAATTGCCCCAGTCCTGCATCTAGTGAGCACAGTGAAGATGGCAGGTTGCTAAGGTCCAGGGCAAGAAGCAGAAGATGCAGAGTGTGCTCTCTCAGACACAGTCGTATGCACTCAGTGGTAGAGTTCAGAGATACAAGAACCTCAGACACCAACAGATGCAAGATCTTGCCAAGATTCTGAACCTCTGCTACATACAGGTTAAGATCTGGTCCCAAGACTATAGAAGGAAATGGAAAAAAAATGGCAAGAAAGCGAGTGGCCAGGTGACTTGGGAGCTCAGCAACTCCAGGATCCCCAGGTCTGGCATTATTATCCTCTGAGAAGTTGGCAAACACATCTGAAAACCTTCCCATGTAGAGTACCCAATTTCAAAACAGCTTAATTTGCATCAGTCAGATCTGCAATGGCCATTCCTGGAAGACTCAGACCCTGTACACCCAGGCTTGGGACAACCAAGCCCAGAACATCCCATTCCACCATCACTGCAGAGAGTAATTTCCAATCTCATCTGTGCTGCAGGACAAATGTCATCACTGGTTTGGAAGCCATGGTGTAAACATGTGGGGGAAACCCATCCAAATCTAATAGTGTGGATTCGTTTCTATATTCCTTAGCACATACACAGCCTGGTAGTGCGATGAGTACATTGTTCATTTTCAGACAAGCCCAATTCTTTTTTTCCTTCTTTTCTCCCTCCCTCCCTCCCTTTCTCCCTCATTCTTACAAATGTAGTACTTTCTCATCAAGACTGCTGGCTCACATTTCCTTTCTTCCTCTCTTCATTTCTTTTAGGACTTTGGTTTGGTTTGGAAGCCTGTATTTCCTCAACATCCTGCATCTCATTGTGCCTGCTGTGTCATTTTGGTGGTTGGCACATAACTAAATATGACCAAGTAGGTTTCAAAAATCTCTCCTGCTACAGACAGGATGTTTCTGACACCTACAAATTGGTAGGTCTCTTACAAGTTTGGGTGTCTTTAGGTATAGGTGCTAACTCCAAGTGTCTCAAAGGTGTGCAATAAAGGATTAATCATTTCTGTTCTTGGCCAATGAAAAGCTTTATTACTAAAAGACCAGTTGTCAGGTGAAGGGTTAAGTTCTGACATGCTTCATTGATTTACTCTACCCTTGAGGGCTCTGGGCTCCTCTACATCCACTATTTTGTTATTTTAAATGTTTTCAAAAATTACATTCAAGCTAGAACTGGTGGACTCCAGAGGACAAGCACAGCTCTGCCCCAGATCTAGGGAATTTCACCCATGAGTCAACCCTGCTGGGCAGTCAGGTACCATTATAGTGAGTGAGTACAGGGTGGCAAAATGGGAGAGACAGAGAGACAGAGAGACAGAGAGAGAGAGAGAGAGAGAGAGAGAGAGAGAGAGAGAGAGAGAGAGAGAGAGAGAGAGAGAGAGAGAGAGAGCATGATTCATGTGCATTCATGTGTTGGGGAGAGAGGCTGATCTGAAAACACAAGGGAGGTAAGGAACAAGTTGAGATCATAGATGCCCTGCTTGCCACCCAGGGCTGTGGTAATGTCTGGGCCTGAACTACTGACAAGAGCCATGACTTGGTTCGTGACTCTGGTGCATCTGTGGGGATCTGTGTTGATGTCAGTAGCTCCTGTTACCACCGAGGACCTTGTGGACACCTGCAGTCTGGGTCACTACCTGTGACCAAGTTGATGTCTAAGGGATGTGCCCCTACAGGGCCATGCCAATCCAGGATTCCTATGCTGCCACCAGTACCATGGTGACATCCGGTCCAGACTGATGCCAGGGTTCATGTCTGGGTCTGTAACCCTTCTGTAGCTGGGTTCTGAGTTGAAATCCATGGCTCTTGTTGCCATTGAGGGCTACGCAGAGTCCAGGCCAACACCTGAGACCATGTTGTTCTTAGAGGGTCAAGCTGCCACCAAGGCTATACAAGCCTGGGTGGCCAATGCTGCCACTCAGGACCATGGCGTCATCTGTTCCTGAACTGTGCCTGTAAGTCTTGTCTGGGTCTGTGACCCTACTGCAGGCAGGGTCTGTGTCAATGACAGTGGACTGGATCTTGTTACCATCAAAAGTTGAGGGATATCTGATTGGCATTTAGAGGCCATGCAATCTGCAGTGCCAACAAGGGCCATGGTGACAACTGGTCCCAAGGGTTACCAAGGACCATGTCTGGGTCTGTGGTATTATCACAGCCTGAGTCTATACTGATGATGACTATGGCTCATATTGCCACCAAAGGCCACACTGATGCCCAGGATCTGGGCCTTCACCTGTGGCCATCTTGGTGCCTAAGGGCTGTGCTGCTGCCAGGCTCATATATAGACCTGAGTAACATGTGTTGCCCCCCAGGGCCAGGGCATTGTATATGCCTGAGCTGTAGCCAGGACCACCTCTGGTTCCATGGCCCTGCTGCAAACAGGACCTGTGCTAATGGCCAAGACTTCTGTCACCATCAAAGGCATTGCAGATGCCCGGAACCTGGGCCCAGACCCAGGGTCATGTGGGGGTTTAAGGATCACACTGCCATTGGGTTCATGCCAACTTAAGTTACCTGCATTGCCAACCGGGACCATGCTGAAATCCGAGCTCAGGCTGCTGCCAAGAACCATGTCTGGGTCCATGGTCCAGCACAACTGGTGTCTATAGTGATATTTATAGCCCACATCCTTCGCACCACTAAGGGCCACATGGACATCAGGGGCCTGGGCTGCCACCTAGGGCCAGGTTAGTGCTCAAGTTTAAGCCTCTGCCAGAGCCATGAAGATCTGAGTAGCCTATGCTGCCACCCAGGGCATGGTGTCATACAGGCCTGGGCTGCTGCCAGGGCCCGTGTCTGGGTCCCTGGCCCCACCACAGCCACAGTCTGTGTTGATATCCATGGCTACTGTTACCTGCCCCTCACTACTGGCAGCATTAGGGATAACTGACCCTGCCCCTCATCAATTGCACCAGTCTGGAGAGAGCAGTCCGTGGACCGCCCAAGGGCAGCACAGTAGAGCTGTCTCTGCTGGCAGGGGTGGGGGTGTGCTGGACCTGAATACACAGAGTGGGAGAGCTGGCCCCATGGTCTGTCATGCGGTGGCATAGGTGAGGCAGAGATACCCCCTTGCTCCTCGCCCCTCACCACCTACTGTAGGCCGGAAAAACTGGTCCCAGGGTCAAGAGAGTGGAAAAGCTGATCCTGCCCCTCACTGGCTGCAGCACTCAGGAAAGTTGGCCTTGCACCTAGCCTGGGCAGCATAGTAGAGCTGACCCCATTGACAGAGGCGCAGGTGATTAGAGGTACAGATGATCCAGTGCAGCAAATGTGCATGGGAGATCTCTCCCTAACCTTCATCTGCCATATGGTGGAATGGGGAAGAGAGAGATGACCTCCTCTCTCCCACGCTGTTTACTGCCTTTGGTGGGTGGGAGAGCTGGCCCTGAGAGTTGGAGAACTGGCACTGTCCCCACCAGCAGCAGCACTCAGGAGAAAAGGTCCTGCACCTCTCTTGGGCAACACAATAGAGCTGACCCTGCTGACAGGGGTGCAGGTGAGTAGGCCCGGAGGACATGATAGTGGAACAACTGACCCTGTCCCCCCCTTGTCTGCCATGTGGTGGCATGGGTGAGGAAAAAAATATCCTCCCTCACCTCACCCTTTGCCACCCGTGGCAGGTGAGAGAGCTGACCCCAGGGCCATGAGAGTGCGAGAATTAACTCTGCCCCTCACCAGCTGCAGTACATGGGAGAGTGGGCATGACACTTTGCCTGGGCAGCACACCAGAGCTGACCCTATTGGTGGGGGCACAGGTGAGCAGGGCCTTAGGCATGAGAGCAGGAGAGCTGCCCCAGCCTCCTCCCCTTATGTCATGGAATGGCAAGGGTAAGGGAAATATGCCCTCCCCTCAACTCCTTGCCCCCTGCAACAGGTGGGAGAGCTGACTTCAGGAACATGAGAACAGAAGACCTGGCCCTTCTCCTCAGCAAGTGCAGCAATCCAGAGAGCAGGCCTTGCACCTCACCTGAGCAAAACAGTAGAGCTGGCCCTGGTGCTGTGAGTGCAGATGAGCTGGACCAAGTGTGTGAGAGAGCAAGAGAACTGGACCTGGCCCTTGCTGTCTGCTCCACTGGGTGAGCAAGCCAGGGCAGTGCTGGAGAGCTTACCTGGGTGGTGACAATGAGGGAAGTTGACAGGCTGACCATCCCAGCTACCACCCAGGCCCAGAACCAGGACTATGAGATAACCCACCTAACAGGGTTCAATTAAGGGTGCCATGAATAGCTAAAGGTGGGCTAAAAATCTGAGAGTAAAGATCTGAGGGGTAAGAAATCTACTCACAACAGGTTCTGTCTATCCATGTTTCTTTATTCTTTTCTCTTCAATCCATCATTTCTCATTGTTCCTTCTTATTCTCCCTTGTTATACATGGTTCTCAGTTCTACATCATTCTACCCATTACAAACATTCCCAGTCATATATACCCTTAAAATAAGCAATTCCTGAACCCTAGCAGGTTTCAGGCCAGAATTCTTGCTCCATAGACAATCAGACAATCAGATAAGGGTTTTCACACACACACACACACACACACACACACAAACACAGATCCAAGGGAGCAGCTAGTACACATCTGGTGCACTGGAAAAAGTTAGTTAAGAAAGGAATTAAATCACCAGGGATTCTAGAGGGAAGGTTAGTGTGCTGTGCTACATTTTTAGGTGGTAAATAAAAGGTTAAAGGGTTTATTTTCAATAAAATTATGAATAGGGCATGGATTGCTTAAATCAGTGCGTCACTTTTTTTCTCCCAGTATATGAAAAGAATCAGGTAACCAGGCAACCTACATAAGCAATACAGGAAGAAGCTGATGGCTCTTGATCAGATAGTACATATACCGGACACTGCAGTTTCTACAGGCCTAGGTCTGGAGTGAGACTTAACTGCTCTAAGCAAAAAAGAGACCCAGGCCTCTAAATGATTAGTTCCAGGCTGTTCTGTTATCAGCCGGTCTGATCACAGGTGTTGTGAGTTGCAGTTAATTATCTCTTCTGCTGTCCTTGACAGTCCTGACCTAAAGTCACCAGTAAGCTGAGGTGAAAGTGAGCACAAGGAGTTAAGAATCTTTTGAGTGGGATAAAACCAGAGCAGCAACTTAGGCAGGTAGTAATTCTCTATCCTTGGAGATCTGTGAATATCTTAAGTGAAATGCTCTATGCCTGGACCCTAAGCCCTGACCAAATGCCTGCTGATAAAGATAATTGCAGGAAGGCAGATCTCTGCGCTTACCTAGGAGAGAGGAATGAGGCCTGGCAGAGGGAAACTGTTCTGAACTGGGAATTAATTTCCAAATATGTAACAGAAAGGGAGTTCAGCTACAGTGAAAAATCTACAGCAAAGACACTTATTCACAAAGCAATAACTCCAAAAGCCTTGCTTTTTAGTAGCCTTTACCAGATCCCTTGGTTCTGATAAGTTGCTTGTGAAAAGATGACTGAGCAATTGCTTTATAATGTTGAGTTTGTAGCACCCACCCTAACTCCTACCTCATCTATGAACTGGTAGAGCCTGTGGAGGGGCCAGACCTGCAGTCCCAAAGGTGCAGGATCTCCATGACACAGGGCAACATTAGAATATCCAAGAGTAGTCCCAGTGATGGCCCAGTGAGGAGAATCCAGAGGCCTCGAACCAGACCAATGATTCATTGCAATGAACACTTATAAATAAAGATGTAAAAACTAAAAGGTACACCGTGTGACTCACTGGGCCACACTACAGCTTCCATGTCGAAATTTGTTGTTATTGTTGGTCTATTTGTTTGTTTTGTTTTTTGACTTTACTTTTAAATTTTGTTTTGGGGGACAGGTTGCAAAGGCAGAGGGCGGAAGCAAGAGAACAGGGAGATGAGTGGGATCTGGGTGCATGATGTGCAATCCACAAAAAAATCAATACAAAGTTTTTTTAATTACATTCAATTAATTATTACATGTGTTGGGGTAGGCATGTGGGGATCAGAAGATAATTCTGGAGAGTCAATTTACTTCTTCCATCATTTGAGTCCTGCGGTTTGAACTCAGCTTGCTAGGCTTGGCAACAAACCCCGTTACCTATTGCCCTTCTTGCCAACCCTGCTTGTTCAACTTGTTTCAAAAGAAGACTTTGAAAATGATGTTTTAAACTTGACTGTATTGTGATGAATCGGTACTGGTTTGCCTGAAATACAGTTGAATGAATTACAAATCTGACCTTGAGAAGAGGAGAACTTTGGGCTTTGAATTTGAAGGCTGCCATCGATGAGTACAGGAGATAAAAACTGGTTGGGCAGTTTTAGGCTGTCTTGGCAAACATTCTTGTCTTTGTCCTTAGCCAGAAGCCAAGGCCTCGGTTCTGTCCTGGGCAGAGGCCAGACATTCCAAATGTATTTGGGGGCTCTGGCTTCTGGTCTGGTTTCTCCTTATATGTCCTCTTTTGCATAGCTGCCTGGAAGCTGTACTTGATGATGTGACCAAATCTCCAGTTCAGACACCCATCCTTTTTGGTGAACAGCTTTGGAATTTGATCTCTAGATTTTCAGAGACAGCTTACATACATTAGAATGTTAGAAGTGACACTATTAATCTTGAGACTTTGTAACTGCTGTCTTAATGCTATCTCCTCTTGGTTATAGTCAACCTGCTGCATCCTTAATCTATCTGGATGGCTCCCTTTGATTCCACTTCGAAGGCCTGACAGCTAACAAGAGTAGAGACCCTAAACCTTTCCATGTCCCGCTTTCAGTTCATCTCCTAAGTTATTTTAGAGCCTCAACTTGTTAAAATTTTTCACTTGAAAATTTTAATTTATTTGTCTGCTTAGAAATTTGCACTATCATAGTTGATGAAGTCACCCCAGAATATTTCTTTTGTTTTCTACCAACACCAACATTGGCCTTTGCAGTCTTCCTGGCCTTCCTCATTCTTTTCCCATGTTACGTTCACTATTTTCCTGAGGCCTTTTTCCTCTCATAAAAGTCATGTCATGCAAGTCTGTGTTTAAGCTCATTTTTTTTTTTTGCCTAATCCAAAGGATCGCCGATTATGCCAAAGCCAGTCATCTTGTCACCACCCAAATTATTTCTGAATCCAAATGCAAAGATGACATCTGGTGTGGTTTTGTACACTTTAGCTAGCTTTTTCTAAAATTCTATCTTTGGTATTGTTGCCTCCCCAGGATAGTGGACATCAGTGATCATTTATTGCCTCTGAACTAGATAGTCATGAACTTCTTGGTCAGGATCCTCACTGTGTCATTCTTGATGGTGTGTTGCGGGGGGGGGGGAGGGGGCTAAAAACTGCCAAGGGACCTCAATTCTTGGTGTGGGTCGGTGTTATAAGAATTAGATTCAAAAAAAAAAAAAAAGAATTAGATTCGGAGGCTACTGAAGATGAATCGCTCCCTTATGATCTGCTTTGGTCACACTTCCTGTTTCCCTGGTAACACTAGAAAGGGAAGCTTCATACTTTCCCTTTAGGATTTAAAATACCATATGAAAAGATGGGAGTGTCAGGGCTTTACTGAGGCTCATTCAGGGAAAGTTATTTTCTCCTCGTCAGAGGAATGGAATTTGAGTTCTACCTCTGATCCTGAGACCCAGAGACAAGACACTTTGATTTGCTCCAAAGATAATATTATAATATTATATGCTATTATTGTCTTCTCCCTTAAGAGTTAATCCAACTGAGCCTGTCAATCACCTGGCCAGGAGATCATGCCTCAAGAAAGCTGATTCATCAAAGGGCATGGTAAGGAGATAGAAAGAACAATTTGAAGTAATGTACATACATTTCCCAGAAGCCTGTCCTCTGGTGTAGCTGTTCACAGAGTTTCTCCTATGCACCACTAAGCCTGCCTTGCTTAAAAAGCATAACTCCCCCTCATCTCTAGTTCTTTTAGGATACTGGCCAAAAGCCTAAGCATCTTTCCCTGACACTGGGTTTTCTTGCTTGCTCTCTGAAATTCCTTTTATTTGCCATGCTAACTTTCACTAATGAGCATGCCAACTTTCTTGAACTCTGACTCTTCCTTCACTTGGTAGCTGGCAAGATTGCAGCTCACCTGCCTTGTTGTGTTTCTTTTAAATTCTAATAAAATGGCCATTGAGCTTCCTTCTCAGTCTGTTTTAAAATTCTTTTATTAAGGAGACTAAGAATCCAAATGGGACCCCAATTTCCCCAGTAGCACTGAATCAAGTGTCTTGGCTGGAAGCCATAGCCTCAGCATTAGTAGGTTCCCTTCTCTCCAGGCAGCCCCCCAGGTGACCTGGCCCTACTTCGTAGGTCTGCAGGGTCTCTAGAGCAGCAGCTTGGTGCTTTCTGGCATCAGTCTTCACATTTGTCTGCTGAGGGTTATGTCTTCTGCCTGAAAACCATTCCTGTGGTGGCAACAGAGATAGTCTGGTGCAAGCAAACAGAGGCATGGGGAAGGATGACTCTAGGTGAGATGGACGCTAATTGCTTCCCACTTGGGGTGATTTCCTACCGGATTTGTGCAGCACTGGTGGCAGTGTGTGAGCGTGTGTGTGTGTGTGTGTGTGTGTGTGTGTGTGTGTGTGCGTGCGCGCGTGGAGTAGACCCTGGGACTCTAGACCGGCTTGGATTTGCGAAAAAGGAGAAAGGGGATGCAAAAGGAATAGGGAGAGATATTAACTGGTGAAAAGGACTTGGGAAGGAGACTGCTTCCTAGCACCAACAACCCCCCACTGCTGGCTCCTGAATCTTGTCATTTTGAGATGCCATTTAGGCATTTATGGGACCTGAACCAAGTAGTGGCAAGTCGCAGCGCTCAGAGACCTGAGAGTTTTGACCTTCCCTCAAGTCCCAATTCCTCTGCACGCATATAGGAAAATGGAGTCGATGACCCTGCAAATGCCACAATCATCAAACCCCCAAATGTTCGGTTCTTCTTGGCACCTCCTTTTAGAACCAGAATGTAGAGAAAGCTGCTTCATTCCAGAGGTTTCTGTCCGGAGGTTTCCGGGCGACAGCTCCAGATTAACTCCCACTGCTGAAGTACCCAGAGGGGTCTGGAGCCTTGGCTCAGCTGGCCAGCCATTCCGGGCTTCTCTTGGTCTGTCCATTCCCTCTAGGCCTAGTGACACCACCCAGTTCCGCAAAGACGTTCACGGGAGAGGACTTTGAAAGTAACACGCGGGAGGGCTCGAAGGGGCAGGGTGGGGAATGGACAGGAGAAAGCCCTGGAGACGCAAAATGGAGGAGGGGCGGAGAGAGGGGACCAGAAACTGGGGGGGGGGGGGGGGTGCGGCGTGAACGGCAGGGGGCGACAGAGACCGCTTTAGGCCAAGGCCAAACTCCGCAGCGGCGAGGGCGTGGCCAAGCAGTCTGCAGTCCCAGGGAGGGGCTTCCTCCCCGACTCGCCCTGCAGTGGTAGCGACAATTCTGCCGGCCTAAGCACCACGACCAGGTTCTGCTTTTGCTACGCGGAGTAACCTTCTGTTCCCTTTCCCATCTCTTAACACCTTCTCCACCTACTTTTCCATTCTCGTCTTCTCTTGATAAATATAGGTAGATAGATGATAGATATTAATTGGTGATAGATAGTTGAAAGGTATTTAAAAATACTTGTATTTGTAAAAGAGGAAACTTGAATTTCAAGCATCATGTGGAAAAATTTGGACTAAGAAATTAAGGAAACCCATAGTCTCTCTAGAATGCTATGAAACCATTAAAATATTACGAACACTTTGTAACAGCATAGGAAGATTTTTTTTATTAAAAAATTTCCACTTCCTCCCGCCTCCCCTCCCCCTCCCTCTACAGTCCGAAGAGCAGTCAGGCTTCCCTGCCCTGTTGGGAGTCCAAGGTCCTCCCGCCTCCATCCAGGTCTAGGAAGATGAGCATTCAAACAGGCTAGGCTCCCACAAAGCCAGTACATGCAGTAGAATCAAAACCCAGTGCCATTGTCCTTGGCATCTCAGCAGCCCTCATTGTCCTCCATGTTCAGGGAGTCCGGTTTTATCCCATGCTTTTTCAGACCCAGTCCAGCTGGCCTTGGTGAGATCCCATTATATCAGCCCCACGTCTCAGTGGGTGGGTGCACCACTCAGGGTCCTGACTTCCTTGCTCATGTTCTCCCTCCTTCTGCTCCTCATTAGGACCTTGGGAGCTCAGTCCAGTGCTCCAATGTGGGTCTCTGTCTCTATCTCCATCCATCACCAGATGAAGGTTCTATGGTGATATGCAAGATATTCATCAGTATGGCTATTGGATCAGGCCATTTCAGGTTCCCTCTCCTCAGCTGTCCAAGGAACTAGCTGGGGACATCTCCCTGGACACCTGGGAATCCCACTGGAGTCAAGTTTCTTGCCAACCCTAAAATATATAAAAGATATAAACTTCCCTGCTCCCATATCCACCCTTCCTTTATCCCAACCATCTCATTCCCCCAAGCTCTCCCCATCCTCCCCTTCTCACTTTTCTCTCCCCATCTCCTTTTACCCCCATCCCACCCCACCCCCAAGTTCCCAATTTTTGCCTGTCAATCTTGTCTACTTCCAATATCCAGGAGGATAACTATATGTTTTTCTTTGGGTTCATCTTCTTAATTAGCCTCTCTAGGATCACAAATCATAGGCTCAATGTACTTTATTTATGGCTAGAAACAAATTATGAGTGAGTACATCCCATACTCATCTTTTTGGGTCTGGGTTACCTCACTCAGGATAGTGTTTTCTATTTCCATCCATTCACATGCAAAATTCAAGATGTCATTGTTTTTTAATGCTGAGTAGTACTCTATATATTCCACAGTTTCTTCATCCATTCTTCCACTGAAGGGCATCTAGGTTGTTTCCAGGTTCTGGCTATTACAAATAATGCTGCTATGAACATAGTTGAACAAATGCTTTTGTAATGTGATAGGGCATCTTTTGGGTATATTGCCAAGAGTGGTATTGCTGGGTCCTGGAGTAGGTTGATCCCGAACTTCCTGAGAAACCGTCACATTGATTTCCAAAGTGGTTGCACAAGTTTGCATTCCCATCAGCAATGGATGAGCATGAGTGTACCCCTTACTCCACAACCTCTCCAGCAAAGGCTATCATTGGTGTTTTTGATTTTAGCCATTCTAACAGGTGTAAGATGTTATCTCAAAGTTGTTTTGATTTGCATTTCCCTGATTGCTAAGGAGGTTGAGCATGCCCTTAAGTGTCTTTTGGCCATTCGAACTTCTTCTGTTGAGAATTCTCTATTCAGTTCAGTGCCCCATTTTTTAATTGGGTTAATTAGCATTTTAAAGCCTAGTTTCTTGAGTTCTTTATATATTTTGGAGATCAGACCTTTGTCTGTTGCGGGGTTGGTGAAGATCTTCTCCCAGTCAGTAGGTTGCCTTTTTGTCTTAGCAGCACAGGAAGATTATTTTAAAATTCTATTAAAGTATAAAAGCAGGTGGTGGTGGCATAGCCCTTTAATTCTAGCACTCAGGAGACAGAGGCAAGCGAATCTCTGGAGTTCGAGGTCAACTTCACAGACAAACCTTGTCTTGAACCCCAGCCCCCAAAGAGGGTGGGGAATGCAGGGTACACACAGATCTCCTTATAAAAATGTCATCTACACAAAGAAAAGTGATAGAAAGCTTAATATAGTTTATCACTCCTATAATCCTCTACCTAGGGAGACTAAGGCAGGAGGATCACAAATTCCTGGCCAGCCTGGGCTATATAATGATATCTAGGCTGACCTGGGCTACAGAGACCCTGGACAGTACTTGAATTGTGTCAGGTATCACATACAATGCAAAAATGATTTAAAGTGTTTCAGAGGATGCATGTAGGCCACAGCAAGCATTATAACTTTCTATATAACAAGAGATTTGAGGCTCCTAGAACCCATTCCCTATGGACTGTACCCCTCGGCCTTAGGATTCAAATTTGCAGCAGTATGCTCTTTTACTTTATGAGTTTTTGATCATGAGTTGACATTTGTACTTTTTATTTTAATATTTTTATAGCTATTTTATTGATTCTTTGGAAATTTTCACATCATGCACCCCAATTACACTAATTTCCCAGTGTTGGGAACTGCAGAACCTCAGACCTTGACCTTTCTATGACCCTTTGCCTGCTGGAGTGAACAGCTGGTTTTCCTGTGCTTGCAGCTGCTCTGAGCACAAGACCCTCATGAATTCCTGATGGCAGGCAAGTGGTTTCTGGTGGGTTTGCAGCTGAAAATCGCAAGAGCTGGGGCATGGCCATTAGTTAAGGAGAATCCTATATAAGCTGCTCTGAAACACAATAAAATTGGCATTCTTGTTTCAATAATGACCCGAGTCTCTGTGTGTTTTTCAATCTTCAGCCCCTTGCCCAATTCGCGAACTGTCCCGTAGTGCAGGCGCTACAGCTAGGTAGTGTAAATCTGTAGGTTAGCTTTTGCTAGTCTGAAATAGATCATTATAACCTTAACTTTTTATTACTATGCAAAATATATTTTAAAGCAGGGTTGAATCACATAGACAGTATGTTGTAATAGATCTAACCTTATATTGTTTATCATCATTTAAAAGTATATACCAATTTAAAATATTTGAAACTTGTTTTCCTTGTATAGGAGATACAATGAACAGAGTTTATTGATACTGTTTAAAATATTTTAAACAATAATTATATGAACATATATGCACAGTTGGAATTTAAGTTGCATATATAGATACACATAGAGAGTTAAAGCTAACTTGTATTTACAGAGATAGGGTTAAATCAAAAGTCACATGCATACTTAGTGAAAAGAAGCTGGCTTTTTCATCTTTGACTCACAATTTGTAACAAACAGACATGGCATTGAGAGAGAGAGAGAGAGAGAGAGAGAGAGAGAGAGCAAGAGAGAGAGAATGAAAGAAATTGGAAAATCAAAGCCGCCAGTGAATGAGAAAGCAGATTTGTTGTAGGTGGGAGAGACAAGATCCACTGTAGCCGTGGGGTTCCTGCGTGAGAGTAGGGTCCCTGCATGAAGAGGATGCTGTGGTGGGTCCTGCCTAAAAGCATGGCCATGTGCAAGCATGCCACATGCATCAGAATCAGCATAACAGGAAATTAGAGGCAGAGACATAAGTAAAAGATGAGACAAGATAAAGCATAAAGGTATCTTGTGAAAGGTCATGGAAGAGCTCTGGCTGTGGTGGCAGCCTGCTGCCAGTTCTGTTTGTCTAGGGGCAGAACCTCAGGAGTCTGTGACTCCTCTCTGTCCCAGTTGCCACCTGGGGCTGAGTGGCTCAGGGGCAGTAGTCATGTGGCTACCCTTAGCAAAGACGGCAGTTAAGACATCTGACCTGTCCTTAGCTAAGATGGCACCTACTCACATGTTGTAACTCCTCCCATTTACACATCTGCTGGCAGAAGATAGAAAAGTCCTGTAAAAATTTGGGATATGGTTTTGTTGCCTTGTTTCCAATGGGTGAGGCAGAAAGATGCTAGCTAGCACAGGTCGTTAATTCATTCATCAACAAAATAACAGGGTTTCGTGAGGGCACAAAACCCGAAGGACTCAGTCTGAAAAGGCACAAAGCTGAAAGCATAAAGCCAAATTAGGGCCATATCACAAAGGCACAATATCAAAGGCACAAAGCTGAAGTAGGGCCATAGCCCAAAAGGACCTGTAGGTCTGAGAAGCGAAGGCGCTGCTCAATGAGAACAGTGCTAGGGCACTAGGCCTGAAAGTGTCACTCATGGGAAGTTTGCCAGAGGTGATAGTAGGTGAAAGGGACAAGATGTAGTCCTGGTGGTGGTGGCTGGGGGGAGGGGAACTCACCCATTGTAGCTGGTATTGTGCAGAGTATCCCAGCAGATGGGGAGTTGGATAGTGGTCTGTCAGTCTGTGTATAGGATCCCTGAGTGTCTCAGGCCAGGAGGGAACATGGAGAGAATCTGGTTGAGTCAGGCACCAAAGTTATGATTATGGCTAATTAGGACTTTGGCAGGTGATAGCCATGGGCAGGAGACATATATACCATGCAGACAGAGCCTGAGTGCAGAGTTAATTGATAGAAGGGTGAAGGAGAGGAAAGAGAGAGAGAAACAGAGAGAAAAGGAGAGAGGGAGGGAGAAAGAGAGAGGGAAAGACCAGCTTGCCTCTTCAGAAGAGCAGCGGGAATAGGGAGCAGGAACAGGCAGGGCTTGTCTCGTAAAGGGGCCTTTGCACCTGCACACAGTCAGGGAATACTTGCCATGTGCAGAGGGGTGACACATTGTGCCAGGTTCCCAAGGGGCAGGGCCAAAGTGTGCCTGAATACTAACAGAGCCTCTCAGAACTTCCCTTTTCACTCCGTTCTTACAAAAGCAGTGAGTCTCACTCACTTTCCCAATCATTTTACTTTTCCAGTAGATGGGCATGGAAGGGTGAATGCAAGGAGGCAAGACATATTTTCCTAGGAAAACAACATTAGGCAATTTAATGGTAAAGACAAGAATTGCTCAGAATGAGTCCTGGATTCTTTTTACAATAGATTTTTTAAACTTCTCATTCATTTTGTCCTGATCATTTGCCCAGGGAGAAACCTAAAAAGTACAATACAACCCCTTGTTGTTGATAATCACATTAGGAATGTGTGCATCACAGGAAACAGGGGCTGAGAGGCTACTAGTCCCTTAGTATGAACTATAACTAATCTATAAACAGAACACAAGTCAACAGTGAAGAGATATCTCCAAGAAGAGTCTCAAGTCTGATACATGGGGAGTGGGTACTGTTATGCCCAGGTCACAGAGTCCCCCCAAAACCAACTAGAATACCGAGTCCTATATGTAAAAGCAAAGAGCCTTTATTCTTACACAAGTTTCCAAACTCTGACTCTCCATGTGTCCAACAAATTGGCACAATCAGAGAACCCCGAGCTCAGTTGGAGTGGAGCTTTTATAATAGCAGAGGTTGGGGTGAGGGATTTCTAAGGTTCAGGACTCCTGGTTAACTTACATTTGTCTAGGGGTGTCCTGGTGAAAAGCGAAGGGTGTGTGCTGGCAGGGTGTGATCCTATCTACAATGGTTGGAATGTTAGAAATTTCCTTTAGATGGTCTGTTTCTGGATGGTGCCTGGGTGGTCTCAGTTTGAGGTCTTTCTTAGAATCAGGTATTACCTTAGGATAAACTACTGACGTTATTCTTTTGGTTGGCCCTTTAAGGGGCAAGCCACGCCCACTCCCAGCGACACCTCCCCCACCCCTCTCGCAGCCATCTTGAATCTCTTCTCTTTCCCTGCCCTTGGCATGTGCACGCGTGTCTATCTCTCTGTCCCTCTCTCTCTCTCTCTCTCCTTTCTCTTCTCTCTTTCTCTCCTCTAAGTAATAAATGTCCAGTTCTACGCCTGCCTACTGTGTCTATATGCCTTTTACCCACCGCATGTCCAAACCTCCCCCACCCTCCCCCACCCCACCCCCCCCCCCCCGCCCCCGCTCGCTACATGGCGGGACCAGCTCACCCGGGATGAGCCACTGCTCATAAACCACCTGGGGATCTTGGGCGACCCGCTGGGGACCCATGAGTCTCTGCCTTGGGACTGGCTGCTCCTGGAGCCTGCTGCCTGCCAACAGCTGCCGCCTGGGACTTTATAGCATGTTTTAAAAAGAACAACAGCTGAGACTTAGGTCTCTATTGTCTGTTTGCTTGTTTTCAGATAGGCACTTGCTAACTTGCCCAGGCAGGTCTGGTACTCATTATGTATTTTAGACCAAACTTGCACTCCTCTTGCCTGACTACAAGAATATAGATGTTTACCATTACACCTGGCTTTTTTTTTGTTGTTTAACCCTTTAAGCCTCTGCTTTACCACAAGCCTTGCTATAGTAAGGGAAATTGGTTTTTCTGTTTTCCTTCCAACTGGAGAAGAGAGCAATGCAAACTTGAAATGTTTTCTTTGTTTTTGAGACAGCCTCACTATACAGCTGTAGAGTTAATGAGTTTAGATAAAAGCACTTGAGAAACCAGAATTGCTAAACATACAGGCTTTTTTCTCCAACAGAAGTAATCAATACCTGTTTTCATTCAGAAGGCTGTGAACGGATATGTGTTGATACCAGGTGATCTTTGCTATTCAGTAACTTTCCATCCCAAGCCCCCTTCCCTGGGAGTTGCCTCAATCATCCACCATTGAGAAAGCTCACCAAATGATGACCCCTCCCAGAGATGCTCAAGACCACTCCCACAGGGTATTTAAACTGCCCCCCCCCCCTCGGAGAACAAACACGTGGTTTTCTGGTCTGCCTTCCCTGTCTCCTCTCTGGGGGGCTGGAAGGCCACCCAGGGGCATTGATAACCATTAAACCTGCTTTTTTTAAAATTTGGTTTGATTTTGTCTGATTTGGATTATTCTATCAGCTGAGAGTCCTATGGGGCACTGAAACTTGGAGGTCCCACCAAGGGGGCTGTTTTTTTTTTTTCACCAGCCCAGGGCCACATGTTGGAAAACACCCTCCCTCATACTTGCTCTCCGCCAGGCTGAGATTGGCTTCACCTGGTAGGTTTCGAGTTCCAAGTCATTGCCTTAGAGGCCCAGGGCCTCCTGTGATTTTTTTCAGGCTGTCCTGCAGTGTTGGGGGCTGCAGACCCCTGGCCCCTTGGCTTTCTTTGCCCGCCTCAGACCCTTTGCCTGCTGGAGTGAACTGAGCAAAACAACTTGTTTTCCTGTGCCTGCAGCTGCTCTTAGCACAAGACCTTAAAGGGTTCCTGATGGCAGGGAAATGGTTTCTGGTGGATTTTACAGCTGAAAACTCCAAGAGCTGGGGCATGGCTATCAGTTAAGGATCCCTATATAAGCTTCCCTGGAGCACAATAAAGTTGGTGCTCTTGTTTCAAGGATGACTCATGTCCCACGTCTCTGTGTGCACATGTGCGTATTTTTTTAAATCTCCAGTCTAGTTCCTGGCTTGCGTACCATCCCATAGTGCAGGCACTACACTTTACACTGCAGAAGATGTGGCCGTGCCAGTCACCTGACCTGACTGAGTCAAGGGCCTGCCTTGTCCCTGTGGAATTCCTTTTTCAGGAGACGTCCTATTCTAGGTATTTCTCATACTACTCTTTTATTGATTCAAAGTCTACCACAATGGGTGCATTGTGCTAGGCTATGGGTCCTGGCATAGACTTGCAAAATGGGTACCTACAATTTGAGACCTGGTCCCCAAATGCCCTTGGGCTGCCTTTTACAAAATCCTTTTAAATTGGGCTATCTGACATCATATATCTTGGTGCCTAGAAATTTTGCCAGCGTAAAAACTAATAAACAAACCACCCATATGCCCTTGGTTTCTAGATGCTATGCTCCCACTCCCCTACCCAACCCCCTTCTCTGCTTCTCTCACCATCTGCTGTTTGTCTGAATTCCTGGCATATAATCTGGGATTCTCTCTACCTGGGGATTCCTTCCCCTGCCCCCCAACTTTGAACTGCATAAGTGTTCTGTCCTTATGTTTATCTTCTCCCTTACAGAATCTGCTAATCTGGCTCTCAATGGGATCACCTGTACTCTTGCCTGGCTTTTGCAGCCTACTCCAATATTTTTAAGTTGGTCAGCTGACAGTTTCCTGGAAAAAAGTTTTGTTCATCTGTCTGCTAATATAATGTGGCCATAGTATGCTTGTTTTATGTCTCTGTGTGTATGTGTGCTTGTTTTAAAACCTGTAAAACTTGTAACTCCAGATTACAACAGCTCTGGAAAAATACAAACACATGCATAGCCGCCATTTTGGTTGAGGTCAAAGTAAAAACCTCAGCACCATCTTTGGTAAGAGTACCCACATGTGCTGGCCCTACCAAGGAGACATTCCACCTTCAATATACTTTGGCTTACTAAAAATATTCATTCTAATCTTCTTGCCTCTACTAGCATTGGTAAGCTGTGACTGGGTAAACTATATGTTCAAATTTAACTTATGTCTAATTTAGATATACCTGACAGGTAATGGTACCCAGATTCTCAAGTGCCTTTACAGATCTGAGAGTATGACGTTTATTAACACAAGAGCTTCTTATGACAGAGACATGCCAGCTCCTACAGCATCCTGTAGCTCCTCCAAGAAGATGCATGGTTGCAGGAGACCTTCCACCTGGAAACTTGCCTTTGGATATTGCAAAGCCACCCACACAGCAAAAAGATGTCTTCTACCTCATCAGCTTTCTGGACACTACACTGGGGGATCAATCATCTCATCTTGCCAAGACAGGTAGACTGAACCCTACCTCCACAGGATAATCCATCAGGCCTCCTGGGCTCAGCAGCTAAAGGCAAGTACTGCTTCTAAGACTGGTATTCAGCAAAGACCTTGGAGAGACTTGGAATTGCCTGCATAGCTGAAAAAAAAAGTTGTCTTGCTTCTGCTCAGTTACTTATCCCTTTTAGACCTGTCTAATGGCATTTGATGACTTAGGGTACTGGTAGCTCATTACTTCATTTGTTAAGTTTCCTGCTAAAATTACAGACAGATGTGCCTCTTTCACAGGCTTCATAGTCCAGAATTAACAGGTTTCAGATGTATCTTCAGAAGTTCAGACTTTCCAATTTCCTTTCATTGTCTTCTAAAGTGTTCATGCCTTTTAACCTAAAGCCATAGACTTTTGCTATGACACCAAGATGTAAATCTGTTCCAGCTGTCTTACTGATACCTGCAGGTTCCTGGGAAAAGTTCTGCTGCTGTATTAAGAAATCTGGTCTGGTAAAAACTAACAGTCTCCAGAGCCTATTTTGACCCCACCTATTTTCAAGCATATTTTACAGGTCACTCCTCCTGACTGCAGAGGGTTCTCCAAATAATGCCAGCACATACACTAGTTCACCAGCTTCTAGGACTTCACCATTGGTACCACCTCTCCAGGCTCAAATGGGCACCTATCCAGCAACTGAAATCTGGTTTTAAAGGATGTATCTGTTCTTATCTCATTCATTCACCCTTGCCTCTCCTGTACAACCAGGGCACTTCTCTGTCTTCCCATGGCTAGCCCCGTTCATAGGTCCAATAATAACAATTTATTTTGTCTCCTAGCAACCTGCCTTTAGCAACCTGCCTTCTCAGTTCTCTCAAGAACAGATGCCTGAGGTCTCCAGGATGGCAGTAAGCTCTCCAGCCACACCTCTCACTGAGTGTGAGTGCACCAACTCCAAACTCTCTCTTCCCCCATGTTGCCCCATGCCTGCAGTAAGTACCTAGACTTGAGCCAGCTCCCTTATACCCAAAGAGTCTGGAATGTTTGGGTGGAAACGTCACCTCAGCCTCTGGCATTCATATACCCAAAGATTATGGGATGTTTGGGTGGAAGGGTCACCACAGTCCCTAGCATCCATATATCCAAAGAGAATGGAAAGTTGCGGTGAAGTTCCATCCCAAGCTCCCTCTCCGGGAGTTGCCTCAATTCAGACTCCACCTCAGAGAAAGCCCACCAAATGATGACCCCTTCCCAGAGATGCTCAAGACCACTCCCATAGGGTATTTAAACTGCCCCCCCTCAGAGAACAAACATGTGGTTTTCTGGTCTTCCTTCTTGGCTTCTCTTGGGGGGGGGTGCTGGAAAGGCTTCGGGAGCATTGGTATCCATTAAACCTGGGCTTTTAAAAAATTCTGTTTGATTTGGTCTGCTTTGGATTATTGCATTGGTGAAGAGGTTTATCCGGGTGCAAAGAAACTTTTCACCAGCCCTTGTGAATCCCCCAGAATCCTTAGTGTTATTTCTCAGTCAATAGGACCCATCCTCATAAAAAAAAAAGGTCCTGTGTACTTTGTTATGCTTACCTTTTCTCCCTAGGCCCTGACTTCTATGCCCCAGTTCTGTGTCAATAGAACCCATTCATGTGGGAAAGGGTCACAGGTGCTTTGCTAAAGAGATACTTTGCAAGGGAGTTTCAGTGTAACCATGCCTAAAACTTTGTGAAAATTGTCACGGGAAAACTTTTTCCAAAGTTTTACTATGCTTAAATATATAATAAATACAGTAAATGACTTAGTGTCCGACTCCAGAAGTTTTGGTCCAGCCAATGCTAACTGAAGTCGAGTTGAACGTAGTCGACCTTACCTTTCCTGGATTGGTCCCCTGCCATCTGTGGCACTAGCAGGCACTCCTGCATGCATATTTCACTGGCATGAAATTTTCTATGTAGGCAAGCCTGGCTTCAAACCCACAGATATCTCTCTGTTCTGCCTCATGAGTAAGGGGACTAAAGCACCCCCCCACACACATACTTAAACGTTTCTGATTCTTCCAAAGCCCACCTTTGAAAATTTTTACAAACTCTTCCCCCACAACCCACTGCAAGAAGAAAGCAGCTACTAACACATTTTTATTGCCTCTAGCTCACTGGAAACTTATTTGGAAGGGGCAATAGAGCCCTTTCTCTTCTCACATGAAACAGAGACTATGTGGTGCTTAGAATGAAAATGGTCCCCATAGGCCCGTTGAGAGTGGCACTATTAGGAGGTGTGGCCATGTTGTAGAAAGTGTGTCACCAGGGGTTGGCATTGGGGTTTCAGAAGCTCAAGCCAGGCCTAGTGATCAGTCTCTCTTCTTGCTCCCTGCAGATCCCTACAACCTCTCAGCTACCTCTCTAGCACCATGTCTGCCTGTGTGCTGCCGTGCTTTCAGCTATGACAATAATGGACTAACCTCTGAAACTGTAAGCAAGCCACCCGAATTAAATGTTTTCCTTTATAAGAGTGGTGGTAATCACAATGTTATCTTTACAACAATAAAACAATAACTAAGACAAACTACAATTTAAAGTTATCATTTGAGTTGTATTTTCTCCTCCCTTGAGCTGGCAAGGACAAAAATAGGTGAGGGATCTAGGAAGCCACTGTCAGTTATTGGATTTATTATTTTCATATATCATAGATAAGAGCTGGGTATGGTGGTAACAGTCCTATGGTACCTACCAGCTTCTCAGAAGGCTGAGGCAGGAAGAGCTCTTAGTCCAAGAATTTGGGGCAGCCTGGGCAACATAATAAGACTTTTTACTTAAAACAAAATCTTTGGTAGCTTTTATGTTTATAAAAGAGATTAAAAACAGCTCAGGGCCAGGCGGTGGTGGCGCACGCCTTTAAACCCAGCACTCGGGAGGCAGAGGCAGGTGGATCTCTGTGAGTTCGAGACCAGCCTGGTCTACAAGAGCTAGTTCCAGGACAGGCTCCAAAGCCACAGAGAAACCCTGTCTCGAAAAACCAAAAAAAAAAAAAAAAAAAAAAAAAAAAAAAAAAACAAAAAAAAAAACAAAAAAAAAACAAAAAAAACAAACAAAAAAAAAACAGCTCAGGGGTGGAGAAATCAGCAGCTAAAATAATTGCTGCTCTTGCTGAGGACCTGGGTTCAGTTCCCAGTACCCACATGGTAGCTCACAACCATATGTAACTTCTGTTCCAAGGGATGCAATAGCTTCTTCTGACCTCTGCATGTACCAGGCTCACAGGTGGTTCACATGTATGCAGGCAAAACACTCACATGAAATAAATAGACATTTTATAAACCAGCTTTGTTGCTGATTTATAAGTAACTCCACAACCATTTAGATACCAGGAGTCTTTCATGTCTTGAATCTATTTCTTTATAATTTTTATTGCTTTGTAAATAATACCATTCAAAATTCCCACCTCCTCCCCTCCTCCCATTCCCCTCCTGCTCCTCTACTCACCCTCTCCCCTCCCACTCCAATCCTAAGAGAGGGCAGGGGCAGGGTACCCTGCCCTGTGGAAAGTCCAAGGCCCTCTATAACACCCGATTCTGTGTTACCCTCTCAGTACAGTTCGCACGCCACTGTACCATACACGAACTGGGCACGAACTGGAGATTGAAAGAACACACAAGAGACCTGGGTCATTTGAAAGGAGATCAGCCAAATGCCTTTTATTCAACTTTGGGGAAATCCTTAAATACCTAGCCGCTGCACAAGGAATTCCCTCCAGGCAGGTGGGAAATTGCCACGCCCAAGATAGAGTAAACAATGCCCTACAGCTAAATCACCAGGCTGGGCAGAGGGAGCACTAAAACAAACAATGTTTGAGCAGGCTGACCAGAAACTGTCCTCAAGATGAACCCCAGGTGCAGGGGTAGACCTGGGCCCTACATCCCTCTCTCCTCCATCCAGGCTTAGGAAGGTATGCATCCAAAGAGAATAGGATCCCAAAAAGCCAGTACAAGCAGTAGAGACAGATCCCAGTGCCATTATCATTGGCTTCTCAGTCAGCCCCTATTGTCAGCCACATTCAGAGAGTTCAGTTTGATCACATGCTCATTCAGTCCCAGTCCAGCTGACTTTGGTGAGCTCCCATTAGATCAGGCACACTGTCTCAGTGGGTGGACCAACCCCACGTGGTCCTGACATCCTTGCTCATATTCTTCTTCCTTCTGCTCTTCAACTGGACATTGGGAGCTTAGTCCAGAGTTCCGATGTGGGTCTTTGTCTCTATCTCCATCTGTTACCGGACAAAGGTTCTATGGTGATATTCAAGATAGTCATCAGTCGGACTATGGGACAAGGCCAGTTCAGGCACCGTCTCCTCTACTGCCCAAGGACCTAGCTGGGGACATCCCCATGGACACCTGGGAACCTCTCTAGAGCCAAGCCTCTGGCCAACCACTTGGTTTTCTAATTAAACCATTTGCAAGCCATATGCAGTAACACATGTCTATAATCCTAGCACTTGGGAGGTGGAAGCACAAAGTTATTCCTACAAATTCAAGGCCAGCCTAGCCTAATACAGAATTCCAGGACAGCTTGGGCCACAGAATAATACTGTCTCACAAAAAGAAAAATAAACTTAAGTCATCCATATAAAAATAACCACACAAAATTAAACTGTTTCTGTGATTGAAGGTGCAGAATTCCTGACACTGAAACAGAAGCTCAGGGGTTCAAGATCATTCTTGACTATGTAACAAGTTTGAGGGCAGCCTGGACTAGCACTATACCATCTAAATAAAACAAAAATTAAATTGCTCAGGACAGTCACACGGACAAACAGCATTAAAGTATTTGGAGGTACAACCGCAGATACTACCATGACTGGTAGCTAAAATAATGTAATGAATGACTGTCTGGGATCATCTGGTCCCATCCTGAAGATCCAGAAAATTTTTTTTTTTTTTTGGTTTTTTCGAGACAGGGTTTCTCTGTAGCTTTGGAGCCTGTCCTGGAACTAGCTCTTGTAGACCAGGCTGGTCTCGAACTCACAGAGATCCGCCTGCCTCTGCCTCCCGAGTGCTGGGATTAAAGGCGTGTGCCACCACCGCCCGGCCCAGATCCAGAAAATTTTAATCATCCTTATAACCAGGAAGACCGTGACATATTACAACCAGGGACAAGGAAAGCCTCAAAATACATGAGAGGATTTGTAATACACTAGTGTTGAATTACCTCGGGTCGAGAAGTAACCAGACTAGCTAAAAGATAAAACAATTATATTTTTATTTATTATAAGGGGCAAACCCACGAAACAGGAATGAGAAATCCAAGCTCAGCTGTGCTGCTAGGGAACCACAGAGAGAATGCACCTGGGCTGCACATGCCCATTTTTTCTCCAGGTCCCAGAAAGCCACACCCTAACTTGGTCCCACCTCTTAAAGATTGACAAAGAATCCCAATCACACTGGGTCAAAATTGTAAAAACTAAAGACAAACTTCATGCAGCAACAACCTACAGGTGTCTGTTAGCTAGTACACCTGTGGGATGGAGTAGCAAATAAAATAGCCTTAAATGATCATATAGAGGTCCAGGTGAGGTGAGGAGGAGGAGGCAGTGACAGGGCAAGAAGGAAGGGGAAGGGGCAGAGAGGCTGGGAGTTGGGGGTGGCAGTCCGATGATGACCCTTCTCCCGGGAGCGGCAAGGATAAACCAACAGACATGGCTCTGGAGCAGCAGCCACCACTGCTGCCAGAGGACTCATCCCTGAGCCCCAGCGCCACCCTCCCTCCCCGTGGGCCTGTTGCAACTGGCTGTGCTGTTGCAGTACTATGAGCAGTTAGAGGCTGTCTGCATACAAGAAACTCATCTCAACCTCAAAGACAGACATCGTTTCAGAGTAAAAGGTTGGGGAAAATATACCAATCAAATGGACCTAAGAAACAAGTGGGTGTAGCTATCCTAATATCTAACAAAATAGACTTCAAGCTAAAATTAGTCAAAAGAGACAAAGGACATTTCATATTAGTCACAGGAAAAATCCATCAAGAGGAAATTTCAATACTGAACATCTATCCCCCAAATACAAGGGCACCCTCATATATCAAAGAAACACTTCTAAAGCTTAATCATATATTAAACCCCACATACTAATAGTGGGAGACTTCAACACTCCCCTCTCACCACTGGACAGGTCAGTCACACAAAAAAATGAACAGAGAAATAAGAGAAGTAACAGATGTTATGATTCGAATGGACTTAACAGACATCTGTAGAATATTCCATCCAAACAGAAAAGAATATACCTTCTTCTCAGCACCTCATGGAACCTTCTCAAAAACTGACCACATACTCGGTAACAAAACAAACCTCAACAAATACAAAAAAAATGGAATAACCCAATGTACCTTATCAGATCAGCATGCTTTAAAAGTAGAAGTCAACGGCAATACTAATTCCAGAAAACCTACAAACACATGGAAATTAAACAATGCTCACTTGAATCATCAATGGGTCAAGGAAGAAATAAAGGAGGAAATTAAAGACTTCCTAAAATTCAATGAGAATGACCACACAACATGCCCAAATTTATGGGACACAATGAAAGCAGTGTTAAGAGGAAAGTTCATAGCACTAAATGCCTACATAAAGAAGCTGGAAAAAAAAATCCCACACTAGTGCATTAACAGAACATTTGAAAACTTTAGAATAAAAAGAAGCAAGCTCACCTAAAAGAACTAGATGGCAGGAAATAATCAAATTGAGAGCTGACGTCAACAAAATAGAAACAAAACAATACAAAAATTAATGAGACAAAGAGTTGGTTCTTAGAGAAAATCAACAAAATAGACAAACCTTCACCCAAACTAACCAAAAGGCAGAGAGAGAATATCCAAATTAACAAAATCAGAAATGAAAAGGGGGACATAACAACAGACACGGAGGAAATACAGAGAATCATCAGGTCATGTTTTGAAAACCTGTACTCCACAAAATTGGAAAACTTAAAGGAAATGGACAACTTTCTGGAAAAATATCACTTACCAAAATTAAATCAAGACCAGATAAGCAAATTAAACAGACCTATAACTGCTGAAGAAATAGAAAAAGTCATCAAAAGTCTCCCAACCAAAAAAAAAAAGCCCAGGACCAGCTGGTTTCAGCTCAGAATTCTACAAGACTTGCAAAGAAGAACAATACCAATACTCCTCAAATTATTCCACACAATAGAAACAGAAGGAACATTGCCAAGCTATTTTTATGAGGCTACAATTACCCTGATACCAAAACCACAGAAAAAAAAACAAAAAAGAGACTTTTTACTTTTTATTTTTAAACTATTTTTATGACTGTTTATATGCATTTTTTCTTTTTTCAGCACCTAAGCACATTTTTAATCATACTGTACCTTTTTAGAGGATTTCTGTATCTGGAACTGGCTTTAGTAAGCATCCTATGCATTCTCTGATCATGAGACAAGTCTTAAACTGTTAGCCAGCAGTTAGGCCCTCTGCTTTAAGCCTCTGGTTGCTGGCTTCACTAAGAGCCTAGCCTCATAACAGCAGGTACTGGCAGGAGCTACATTTACTGACAAAGCTCTGGGAAGTTGCTGAGCCCGCTTTCCTTTTCATGAGTTCCCATGAGTGGCAACTGACTGTTGTGAATGCTCACAGAAAGGCCCAGGTGGTGACTGCAATGGTGCCTGCTGGTGTTACTTCTCTGTCTGTGTAGTTATGCCCCATGTTGCAGAGACAAATATAGCAGTACTTTTTCATTGGAACTCTCAGCCCACAAATAATGACATGGAGACTTATTATTAATTATGAAAGCTTGGCCTTAGCTTGTTAGGTTTGTTCCTAACTAGTTCTTTTTTAATTATTTATTTATATTTTTTGTACATTGGTGTTTTGCCATGGGTGTCTAGTCCCCTGAAACTGGAGTTATAGACAGTAGTAAGTTGCCATGTGGTTGCTGAGAATTGAATCCAGGACCTCTGAAAGAGCAGCCAGTGCTCTTAACCACTGAGTCATCTCTCTAGCCCCCGCCCTAACTACTTCTTATAACTTAAATTAACATATTATTTTTTAATCTACATTTTTCCCTTTAGCTCATTACCTCATTTCCATATTGTCCATCCTGTTTCTTCTGTATCTGGCTGGCAACTCCAACTTTCTTCTTCCCAGAGTTCTCTCTCTGCCTGGAAGTCCCTCCTATACCTTCTGCATAGCTATTGGCCATTTGACTTTTTATTACACTAATCACAACAATACATCTTCACACAGTGTACAAATATCCCACAACTGAGCTTTACTCAAAAGCAAAACAAGCTGGTGGTGGCACATGCCTTTAATCCCAGCATTTGGAAGGCAGAAGCCAGTGGATCTTTGTGAGTTTACCAACCTGGTCTACAGAGCAAGTCTCAGGACATCTGGGACTATTACACAGAGAAATGCTGTCTCTAAAAACAAAACAAAAAACAGTTAAAGAAATAACAAGTTCAAGAAAGCAGCATAGTTGTAGAACACTTCTAGAACCTGACTGCATCCCTAGGCTTCAGCCCCAGCACTGAAAAAGAAGAAAAAGAAAAGAAAAGAAAAGAAAAGAAAAGAAAAGAAAAGAAAAGAAAAGAAAATGGAGGAGTACTTCTTACCTCAACTGATCTTCCAGGTTTTTCTGGAATAAAGGCACGAAATCTCTGGGGTGATTTCTCATTCACTGGCATGTTCACCTAGGGTCTCAGCCCCTACTTCCAAAGCTGAAGAGTATAGAAGATTCTGCATCCTCAAATAAAGTTGTAAAGTTCAATGGGTCCACAGAGACACAAGAAAGAAACCCTAAAACAATACCATTCATGTGTCTTAGTTACTGTTCACTTAAAAAAAGAACAAATTTCTAAAGGATGGACTTGCACATTTAAAGAATATTTTTAGTTTGTTTTTTTAATGAACTGTGATGTAGTCCAATGGTACAACATTATCCTATTATACATAGGGCCTTGGGCTTTATCCCCAGCTCAGTTAGTTAACAATTTTGTTTTTTGTTTTTTGAGACAGCGTTCCTCTGTAGCTTTGGAGCCTGTCCTGGAACTAGCTCTTGTAGCCCAGGCTGGCCTCAAACTCACAGAGATCTGCCTGCCTCTGCCTCTGCCTCTGCCTCTGCCTCCCGAGTGCTGGGATTAAAGGCCAACTGCCCAGCTATTTAACAAATTAATGTCCAGGTCAGGCATGGAGGCACATTTTAATCCCAGATCTCAGGAGGCAGAGACAAGCAGATTTCCATGAGTTTGAGATTAGCCTGATCTACACAGCAAATTTTAGGTGAATCGGGGTTGTATAATGAGACCATGCCTCAAAAAAAAGCAAATACTGCAGAATAATCCTTTTGTACACTATGATTATGTGTTGCTCTCATTGATGTAATAAAGTGCTAACTGGCCAGTAGTAGGCAGGAAGCAATTAGCAAAAACTGGGAGAACACTGGGAAGAAGAAAGGCAGGGTCACTAGCTAGAAACAGAGGAAGCAGGAGATGAACATGCTGTACTAAAAAAAGGTATAGCCATAGATAAAGCATAGATAAGACATATAGGTTAATTTAAGTTTAAACAAAGCTAGTTAGTAACAAGCCTAAGCTATCACTCAAGCATTTATGATTAACAATAATTCTCTGTGTGGTTATCTGGGGAGTCAGCTGGTGGGACAGTCTACCTACAAAAACAAAAAAAAGATGTCTATTAGAACTCAACATTGTTTTGTAAGTTCTATATGATATGATCAGAGTAAATACTGAGAAGAAATGATCATTGTAGTTTTTGACAATTATATGGTTTATTTCTTTATTTTACATGTATGAGTATTTATCTGCATGTATGCATGTGCACCACATGTGTGCAGTACCCACAGAGGCTAGAGGAAAGCACAAGAACCCCTGTGTGCAGCATGTGGATGCTGGGAACCAAATCCAGGTCCTCTGCAAGAGTATCAAATGCTTTTAATGGCTGAACCATCTCTCCAGTTCCATGATTTTTCTTTTTTTCTTTTATACAGGGTCTTTATAAATACATAGCCCTGGTTGGCCTGGAACTCACTAATGTAAACCAAGCAGGCCTAAACTTGTGATGATCCTTCTACATTTGCCTTCTTAGTGCTGGGATTACCCAACAGGCTCTGCTGAAAGGTTACTAGGATTCCTAATTTATATTGATAAGGAACTGGATACAAGATAATATTAAAAGAGCATGTTTTGTTGTTATTGTTTTGTTTTCTTGTTTTTCTAAACAGGGTTTTTCCATGTAGCTCTGGCTGTCCTGAAACTCCCTCTGTAGATTAGGGTAGCTTCAAATTCATAGAAATCCTCCTGCCTCTACCTCTCTACCTCCCAAATTCTGGGATTAAAGGTGTGCGCCACCACCTTCCTGGCTAGAAGAACATTTTTTTTCTCTGTAATAGTTATGTAAATAGTTATGAAAATGTAAATGATTTTAAAGTCCATTCATAAAATAGCAATACATGTAGTAAATAATATTTAAATATTATATTATACTAAATAATAAAATACCAATAAACTTGCAGGGCTGAAGAGATGACTCCGCAGTTAAGAGCACTTGCTGTAAAAATGGCTGAAGAGTACTCACTGCTCATCCAGAGAACTTAGAAATCAGTTCATAGCTCAAAATTGCCTGTAAATCCAGCTGGTCTCTGAGAGCACCTGCAGACACATGGCACACACTTAACACTGACAAATATACACAAATAAAAATAAAATAAATATTTTTAAACCTTAAAAAGGGAATAAACTTGCTAAAAGAGTTGGACCTGTGCAATTAAAAAATTCTGTTCTTTAAAAACAAAAATGGGTTGGGGCTGGAGAGATGGCTCAGGGGTTAAGAGTACTGGCTGCTCTTCCACAGGGAGCACACACATGGTAGCTCCCAACTGCCTGTAGTTCCAGTCCCAGGGCACCTAACACCCTCTTCTGGACTCTTCAGGCACCAAAGATGCACATGATGCAAGACAAATATTCAGGCAAAACATTCATAAACATAAAAATAAATTAAGTAAAAATTTTAAATAGGTTGGGGTTGTAGTTGAGTGATACTAGCTTATTATAAGTATGCAAGACACTGCAATTAATTAATGAGTTAATTAATAAATTAATAAATTCATCATGCACATGAATTAATCCACTAATTAACTTAAAAGGTAAAAGATGGTTTAGGGAGATGATTCAGGAGTTAAAGGCACTTAGTGCTAATCCTGATAATCTGAATTCAATTCTGTGCTACAGGGACTAGCATCCACATGCTGGAAGAAGAGAATTGACTCCCTAAAGTTGTACACATACACACATACACACACACACACACACACACACACGCATGCATGCATGCATAAACAAAAATGCAATTTTAAAAAAGAGACTAAAAATAAATAAAAATAAATAAATAAAAAAGAGGCTAGAAAGGACAACTATAGTGGTGCACATGTGCACATCTGTAATCCTAGTACGACAAAACAGTCTGGGGTACATGGAAAAGCCCTTTCTGTTGACCGAGGTTTTCTGTCCTACCTGGTCCTTGTCCTGCCTGGTTAAGTCCCAAAGAATCACACAGAGGTCTACATTAGTTATAAACTGATTGGCCCATTAGCTCAGTCTTCTTATTAACTCTTATAACTTATATTAGCCCATTATTCTTGTCTATGTTAGCCATGTGGCTCAGTACCTTATTTGGAGAGCAATCACATCTTGCTTCTTCTGTGGTGGGGTCATAACTGTGGACCAAGCTTTCCTCTTCTCCTGTTCTTGTTGCCCTGCCTCTACTTCCTGCCTAATTGTTCCACCTATACTTCCTGCCTGGCTACTGGCCAATCAGCGTTTTATTAAAATGCAATTGACAGGGTACAAACCATTGTTCCACAGCACCTTTCTATTAAATTAAATTAAAAACAAACAGGGACATTGGTGGTGGCACATGCCTTTAATCCCAGCATTTGGCAGGGAGAAGCAGGCTGATCTCTATGAGTTCCAGGCCAGCCTGCTCTACAAATTGAGTTTCAGGACAGTCAAGGCTACACAGAGAAACCCTGTCTTGGAAAAAAGAAAAACAGGGGCTGAAGAGATGGCTCAGAAGTTAAGAGCACTGGCTGCTCTTCCAGATGACCCAGGTTCAATTCCCGGCACCCACATGGCAGCTCACAACTGTCTGTAATTTCCATTTCAAGGTGAAAAGACCCTCGTTTTCAAGGGTGGCGATTTCCCCCCTTAACTTGATGACCCAAACCAACAGATGCAATTAGCATGAGGTTATTTTATTAATTTCACAGGCGTCTGTGGGTGAATCAGCAGGTCTCGCCAACTGATCACACCGATCCGGCTTTTTGTTCAGCTTTTATAGGTTTACAGGTTACATGGGCGGGGGCTTAGTAACAGTAATTCTATTGGTAGGGGCTTGGGTCATCTTGGGGACAGTCCCATTTGTCTGTTCCCAGGTTTTCTCGCAAGGTATACTTCATCAATTTGACAGCTGTGATAAGGAGGTCTGAGATCTTAGTCCGGTCAGCTAATCTCTTGACCAGATGTATCCCATAAAATACCCTGCTGTGGTGCCAGTTGTCCATAACGGAGACAGTATCTGACCCAAAGGTCACCTTATCTCTGTCTCCTAAAGGTTAGCTCAGTTCACCTCTGTCGTTTATCAGGACTGGCCAGGACACCATTCTAAATTTATAGGGGGGCGTTCTGGTCTTGTAAATGAAACAGCCAGTCGTAAAATGACCTAAGCTTCCCAAACATCTGAGAAAACAGCTCCCTGTGAGTGAATGATCCTTGATCTGCTGGAAAAGCTGCTGATGGTCTGTTCTCATTCTCCCAGACTTGCAACTATATATATATATATATATATATATATATATATATATTTCTCATTTTTTGGAATCCATATTTATTTATTTCTTGGACTCTTCAAAGGGATCTGCCACCTTCATTCACACTTACATACATGCAGGCAAAACATGAATGAACATATAAAAATAAATATTTTTTTAAAAAAAACACAAAAATTAAAAAGAACAAAATTGACAAACACAAAATAGTCAGATAGACACGGCATAAGTTGATTTGCAAAAAAAAACGTCAACCCTTTGCAAGGCACATGTCTGGAGTCCTACCTACATGGGAGGCTGAGACAAACATAGGAGTATCACTTGAACCACAATAGGCTAGCAAAACTCCATGCTAATAATAATAATAATAATAATAATAGTTGGGGAATAGTTGGGGGCTGGGAACATGGCTCAGAAATTAAGAGCATTATTTATTCTTCCAGGGGTCCTGAGTTCAATTCCCAGCAGTCATATGGTGGCTCGCAACCATATACAATGAGATCTGATGCCAACAGTGTATATATAATAAGTAAATAAGTAAATCTTATAATAAAAAAATAATAGTCAACCCTCCCAAAAGTACATCAAAAATCAACCAGGGTAGGTGAGGGGTGAGAAACGCCTAAGGACCTGAATTTAATATTGAAGCCCATAGAAAGGTGAAAGGAGAGAAACAATTCAACAAAGTTGTTCTCTGATTGCCACATCTACCCTTTGGTAGGAGTTCCCCTCTCTACAGAAATAATAAAAATTTTAAAAAGAATCGGTCAATAAGATTGACCATAAAGCTCAATGATAATAAGATAACATATACAAAATACCGCTAGAGAGACTTTGTTTTATCTCACTGGGTAGCCCGGGTTTGCATCAAACTTGAAGCAATCCTCCTGCCTCAGCCTCCCAAGTGCTGGTATTGTAGGCCAGATTCAAGGAGAAGTAAGTGTTTTTTTTTAAAAAAAAATAAAGGCTGAACATTAATAAATTGACAATTTTAATAAATTGACAATTAATAAATTGACAATTTGTAAGTTAGCAAAAGATAAAATAGTACAGTTAAGAGTCAAAATTTAGGAAAACAGAAAACAGAGGCTTCCCAGACATGGTAGCACTGAGAAACAGTCTCAAAAATAAAGAAAGGAAGGAAGGAAGGAAGGAAGGAAGGAAGGAAGGAAGGGAGGGAGGGAGGGAGGGAGGGAGGAAGGAAGGAAGGAAGGGAGGAAGGGAAGGAAGGGAAGGAGGGAGAGAGGGAGGAGGGAGGGGGGAAGGAGGGGAAGGGAGGGAGGGGGAGGGGGAAGGGGAAGGAAGGTAAGAACTAGAGGAAGGGAGTCAAGATGATAAAGTACACTCTAATCAATCAGCCAGAGCTGCTAGGAAAGATTCCCTCAATCTCCACAACCATGAAAGATAATAACCAAGCAGGGCGCTATTGGCGCTGTTGTACCTGTGTCCTAAGACCCTCAAACCAGACCACCACAGAGCCACAGCTTCCGGCTAGCCTGGACGGAGTTTCAACACCCTGTCTCATGAATGGAGAAAACAGCCCCTGGCTTTAGGGTATGGGGTTTTTTAAAGGAACAAACCACAAAGCAGAGTGGCAAAAGCCTTGGTGTTTTAGGATTGGGTATGCAATCTTTAAAGTTGGATATAGTGGAATTTTAAAATATTAGCTGTCAGGAAGCAAAAATTTCAAGACAAGAGTTTGCTCTGATGCCCACAAGGACATCTGAGTCTATCAGATGTAAGCAGATGTTGTTTGGGTACCCTGATAGGGTCATTCCGACCTGTACAGACATAGTGGGTGACTTTTTCCTGTAATTGTTTGTGACTATGATAATGGTGGTGGTATTTTGTCAGAGTCATATTATTAATTAAAATTAAGAAACTTTGGAGTTTCAATGTAGTAGCAGAATAGCAAGAGAAAGAAATCTGAAATGTCCAGTTAGCACAAAGAGTCGAGGCAGACAGCCAAGCTGCTAGTAATCTCCTGTTGCCTCAAACTGAATTCCAAGCCTCAAGCAGTTTGCGGGTTAACTCTTTCCTTTCCAGTGAATACAAATAGCCATAGAATTCCTGACAGAAAACGACATTGAAATTCAGGACTTAACAATAAGATTTAATGACCTGTGGCATAAGAACAAACAGGAGGACCAATGGAACCGAGTAGAAGACCCGGATATCAATCCACACATCTTCAAACACCTGATCTTTGATAAAGAAGCAAAAAATATCAGATGGGAAAAAAGAAAGCATATTTAACAAGTGATGCTGGCATAACTGGATATCAACATGTAACAGAATGAAAATAAACCCTTATCTATTACCATGCACAAAACTCAAGTCCAAATGGATCAAATACCTCAATATAAAGCCAGCCACACTGAACCTTATAAAAGAGAAAGTGGGAAATACACTTGAATGCATTGGCACATGGAACCACTTCCTAAATAGAATCCCAGCAGCTCAGACACTGAGAGAAACAATTAATAAATGAGACCTCTTGAAACTGAAAAGCTTCTGTAAAGCAAAGGACATGGTCAACAAGACAAAACAACAGCCTACAGAATGGGAAAAGATCTTCACCAACCCCACATCAGACAGAGAGTTCTGATCTCCAAAATATACAAAGAACTCAAGAAATTGGACACCAAAAGATCACATAATCCAACAAAAAAAATGGAGTACAGACCTAAACAGAGAACTCTCAACAGAGGAATCTAAAATGGCTGAAAGACACTTAAGGAAATGTTCAACATCCTTAGTCATCAAAGAAATGCAAATCAAAACAACTCTGAGATTCCATCTTACACCTGTAAGAATGGCCAAGATCAAAAACACTGATGACAACTTATGCTGGAGAGGTTGTGGGGTAAAGGGAACACTTCTGCGTTGCTGGTGAGAGTGCAAGCTGGTACAGCCCCTTTGGATGTCAGTGTGGCAATTTCTCAGAAAATTAGGAAACAACCTTCCTCAAGACCCAGTAATACCACTTTTGGGTATATATCCAAAGGATGCGCAATCGTGCCACAAGGACATGTGCTCAACTATGTTCATAGCAGCTTTGTTTGTCATAGCCAGAACCTGAAAACAACCTAAATGTCCCTCGATCGAAGAATGGATAAGAAAAATGTGGTACATTTACACAATGGAGTGCTACACAGCAGAAAAAAAAATAATGACAGCTTGAATTTTGCAGGCAAATGGATGGAGCAAGAAAACATCATTTTAAGTGAGGTAACCCAGACACAGAAAGACAATTATCACATGTGCTCACTCATAGGTGGTTTTAAAACATAAAGCAAAGAAAGCCAGCCTACAAACCACAATCCCAGAGAACCTGGACAACAATGCAGACACTAAGAGAGACTTATATAGATCTAATCTACATGGGAAGTAGAAAGTAGAAAAAGACAAGATCTCCTGAGTAAACTGGGAGCATGGGGACTGTGGGGGAGGATTGAAGGGGGGGAGGGAAGAGGCAGGAAGGGGAGCAGAGAAAAATGTAGACCTCATTAAATATCAATAAAAAAGGAGAATGGATATGAAAACAGTATCCAATATTCTGCTGTTTACAAGAAGCACACCTCAACCTCAAAGACAGACACTACCTCAGAGTAAAGGGTTGGGAAAAGGTTTTCCAACAGACCTGAGAAACAAGTGGGTGTGGAAATACTAATATATACTAATATCTAACAAAATTGATTTCAATATAAAATCAATCAGAAGAGATGGAGAAGGACACTTTATACTCATAACAAGAACAATTCATCAGGATGAAGTCTCAATCCTGAATATCTATGCCTCTAATATAAAAAGACCCACATATGTAAAAGAAACATTAATGGAACTCAAAGCATACATCAAACCCCACACTCTAAGAGTAGGAAATTTCAACACTCCTCTCTCACCAATGGACAGGTCAGCCAGACAGAAACTTAACAGAGAAATAAGAGAACTAACAGATGTAATGAACCAAATGGACTTAACCCAAACAGAAAAAAATATACCTTCTTCTCAAAATCTCATGGAACCTTCTCAGAAATTGATCACATACTCAGTAACAAACCAAACATCCATAGATACAAAAAATTGTAGTAACCACCTGTGTACTATCCATTACCATTGAATAAAGTTGGAATTTAACAACAATTCCACCCTCTGAAAGCCTACAAACTCATGGAAACTGAACAGTCAACTACTGACCACCCCTGGGTCAGGGAAGAAATAAAGAAAGAAATTAAAGTCTTCCTTGAATTCAATGAAAATAAAGACATAACATACCCAAACCTATGGGACACTATGAAAGCAGTGCTAAGAGGAAAGCTCATAGCACTAAGTGCCCACATAAAGAAAACAGAGAAAGCTCACATTAGAGACTTAACAGCACACCTAAAAGCTCTAGAAAAAAAAGAAGCAGACTCAACCAGGAGGAGTAGAAGACTGGAAATTATCAAACTGAGGGCTGAGATCAACAAAATAGAAACACAGAAAACAATCCAAAGAATCAATGAAACAAAAATCTGATTCTTGGAGAAAATCAACAAGATTGACAAACACCTATCCAAACTAATCACAAGGCAGAGAGAGAACACGCAAATTAATAAGACCAGAAATGAAAAGGGGGACATAACCACAGACACAGAGCAAATTCAGAGAATCATTAGATCTTACTACAAAAGCCTGTATGCCACGAAAATGGAAAAATAAAAGAAAAGGACATTTTTTTAGATAAGTACCATATACCAAAGTTAAACCAGGACCAAGTGAAGAATTTAAATAGACCTGTAAGTCGCAAAGAATTAGAAGCTGCTATCAAGAACCTCCCTACCAAAAAAAGCCCAGGACCAGATGGTTTCAATGCAATTCTACCAGAACTTCCAAGAAGAGCTAATACCTATACTCCTTAATGTATTTCACAATATAGAAACAGAAGAGTCATTACCAAACTCTTTTTATGAAGCTACAGTTACCCTGATACCAAAACCACACAAAGACTAAACCAAGAATGATAGTTACAGACCAGTCTCACTCATGAACATCAATGCAAAAAATCTCAATAAAATACTGGTAAGCCAAATCCAAGAACACATCAAAAATCCCAGAGATGCAGGGCTGGTTCAACATACAAAAATCTATCAATGTAAACAATGACATCTTGAATTTTGCAGGCAAATGGATGGAAATAGAAAACACTATTCTGAGTGAGGTAACCCAGACCCAAAAAGATGAACATGGGATGTACTCACTCATAATCGGTTTCTAGCCATAATTAAAGGACATCGAGCCTATAAATTTGGGATCCTTGAGAAGATAATAAGAAGGTGAACTCCCAAAAAAAGATATAGTAATCCTCCTGGATATTGGAAGTAGACACGATCGCCAGGCAAAATTGGGAACTTGAGGGTTGGGCAAGACTGGGCCAAGGGAAGATGGGGAGAGAAAAGTGTGTAGGGAAGAACGGGGGGAGCTCGGAGGAATGGGGTGCTTGTGATATAGGAAGGGTGGATATGGGAGCAGGGAAGCATATATCCTAATTTAAAGAGCTACCTGAGGGTTGTCAAGAGACTTGACCCTAGAGGGGTTCCCAGGTTTCCAGGGAGATGCCCCCAGTTAGTCCCTTGGGCAGCTGAGGAGAGGGAGCCTGAAAAGGCCAGTTCCTATAGCCATACTGATGAATTTCTTGCATATCACCATAGAACCTCCACCTGACAATAGATGAAGAAAATGACAGAGCCCCACATTGGAGCACCGGACTGAGCTCCCAAGGTCCTGATGAGGAGCAGAAGGAGAGAGAACATGAGAAAGAAAGTCAGGACCGTGAGGGAACCTCCAGCTGGCGACAGATGGGGAAGGTGACTGAGCCCCACATTGGAGCACTGGACTGAGCTCCCAAGGTCCTGATGAGGAGCAGAAGGAGCGAGAACATGAGGGAGAAAGTGAGGAACGAGAGGGGTGCGTTCACTCATGGAGACGGTGGGACAGAACTAATGGGAGATCACCAACTCCAGTTGGAATGGGACTGATGGATCATGCGACCAAACCCGTCTCTCTGAATGTGGCCAACAGAGGGGGCTGACTGAGAAGCAAAGGACAATGGCTCTGGGCTCTGATTCTTCTGCATGGACGGGCTCTGTGGGAGCCTTCTCAGCTTGGTCGATCACCTTCCTGGACCAGGGGGGAGTTGGGAGGACCCTGGTCTTAGCATAGAATGGGGAACCCTGATGGCTCCTTGGCCTTGAGAGGGAGGGAGGGGAGGTATGGGTGAAGGGGAGGGGAGGGAAGGGGGAGAAGGAGGGGAGGGTAGGGGGAGGAGGAGGAGAGGGAGAGGGGAGGAGGAGGGAAGGAGATGGAAATTTTTAAATATAAAAAAAAATAAACCATGAGGAAAAAAAAAATCTATCAGTGTAATCCACCATATAAATAAACTGAAAGAAAAAACATATGACCATTTCACTAGATGCTGGAAAAGCATTTGAAAAAATTCAACACCTCTTTATGATAAAGGTCTTGGAGAAATTAGGGATACAAGAATCATACCTAAATATAATAAAAGCAATATACAGTAAGCCGACAGCTAACATCAAATTAAACGGAGAGAAACTCAAAGCGATTCCATTAAAATCTGGAACAAAGCTAGTTCCAGGACAGGCTCCAAAGCCACAGAGAAACCCTGTCTTGAAAAACCAAAAAAAAAAAAAAAAAAAAAAACAAAAATAAAATCTGGAACAAGACAAGGCTGTCCACTCTCTCCATATCTCTTCAATATAGTGCTTGAAGTTCTAGCAATAGCAATAAGACAACATAAGGAGATCAAGGGGATTCTAATTAGAAAGGAAGAAGTCTTCTTCACAGACCTTGAGAGAACAATGATCAACTTTATATGGAAAAACAAAAAACCCAGGATAGCCAAAACAATCCTATACAATAAAGGAACTTCCAGAGGCATTACCATTCCTGACTTCAAACTCTATTACAGAGCTACAGTAATGAAAACAGCTTGGTACTGGAATAAAAACAGAGAAGTCGACCAATGGAATCAAATAGAAACCCGGATATTCACTCACAAATCTATGAACACCTGATTTTTGACAAAGGAACTAAAAGTATACAATGGAAGAAAGAAAGCATCTTCAACAAATGGTGCTGGCATAACTGGATGTCAACCTGTAGAAGAATGAAAATAGATCCTTATCTATCACCATGCACAAAACTCAAGTCCAGATGGATTAAAGATCAAAATATCAATCTGACCACACTGAACCTGATAGAAGAGAAAGTGGGAAGTAGTCTGCAACACATGGGCAAAGGAGACCACTTCCTACATATAACCCCAGTAGCACAGACAAGAAGAGCAACAATGAATAAATGGGACCTCCTGAAACTGAGAAGCTTCTGTAAAGCAAAGGACACTGTCATTAAGACAAAAAGGCAACCTACTGAATGGGAGAAATTCACCAAGCCCACATCAGAACAAATGTCTGATCTCCAAAATATATAAATAACTCAAGAAACTAGACATTAAGATGCTAACTAACCCAATTAAAAATGGGGTACTGAACTGAACAGAGAATTCTCAACTGAAGAAGTTCAAATGGCCAAAAGACACTTAAGGTCATGCTCAACCTCCTTAGCGATCAGGGAAATGCAAATCAAAACAATTTTGAGATACCATCTTACACTTGTCAGAATGGCTAAAAATCAAAAACACCAATGATAGCCTATGCTGGAGAGGATGTGAAGTAAGGGGAACACTCATCCATTGCTGGTGGGAATGCAAACTTGTGCAACCACTTTGGAAATCAGTGTGGTGGTTTCTCAGGAAATTCGGGATCAACCTACCTCAGGATCCAGCAATACTACTCCTAGGAAGATACCCAAGAGATGCCCTATCATACTACAAAAGCATTTGTTCAACTATGTTCATAGCAGAATTATTTGTAATAGCCAGAACCTGGAACCAACCTAGATGCCACTCAATGGAAAAATAGATAAAGAAAGTGTGGCACATCTACACATTAGAGTATACTCAGCGTTAAAAAAATGACATCTTGAAATTTGCATGCAAATGGATGGAAATAGAAAACACTATCCTGAGTGAGATAACCCAGACCCAAAAGATGAATATGGTATATACTCACTTATTAGTGGATTCTGGCCATAAGCAAAGGACATCAAGCCTATAGTTCGTGATCCTAGAAAAGCTAAATAATAAGGTGAACCCAAAGAAAAACATATATAGATCCTTCTGGAAACTGGAAGCAGATAAGATCGTCAGGCAAATGTTGGGAGCATGGGGTTGGGGTGGGGTGGGGAGAAGGGGAGTGGGAGAGAGAGAAGGGAGAAGGGGAGGACTGGGGAGAGCTTGGGGGAGTGGAATGGTTGAGATGGAGGAAGGATGGATATGGAAGCAGGGAAGAAGATATCTTAATTAAGGGAGCCATTTTAGAGTTGGCAAGAGACTTGGCTCTAAAGGTGTTTACAGGGATGTCCCCAGCTAAGTCCTTGGGCAGTAGAGGAGAGGGTGCCTGGACTGGCCTTGTCCCATAGTCACACTGATGACTATCTTGAATATCACCATAAAACCTTCCTCTGGTGACAGATGGAGATAGAGACAGGGACCCACACCGGAACACTGGACTAAGCTCCCAAGGTCCAGTTGAAGAGCAGAAGGAAGAAGAATATGAGCAAGGATGTCAGGACCGCGTGGGGTTGGTCCACCCACTGAGACAGTGTGCCTAATCTAATGGGAGCTCACCAAAGCCAGCTGGACTGGGACTGAATGAGCATGTGATCAAACTGAACTCTCTGAATGTGGCTGACAATGGGGACTGACTGAGAAGCCAATGATAATGGCACTGGGATCTGTCTCTACTGCATGTACTGACTTTTTGGGATCCTAGTCTGTTTGGATGCACACCTTCCTAGACCTTGATGGGGTGGGAAGGGCCTTGGACTTCCCACAGGACAGGGTTCCCTGCCCTTTCTTAGGACTGGAGGGGGAGGAAGGAGGGTAAGTGGGGGAGCGGAAGGGAAATGGGAGGAGGGGAGGAAGTGGAAATTTTGAATGGCTTGTTTATCTAGGCAATAGGGACTATTTTAGACCACTTTGAGATCAGAGCCGAGGCGATGACTCACCAAATAACATCTTGACTAAGAATTTATTTATTTATACTTTGTGATTTAAAACTTTGCTTATGCTATTAACTAAGAGGCATGTGGACTAACTTTTTAAATTTATATGACCACTTTCTTATAAGCTAGTTTGATGTCAAATAAATAATATAAAAACATAAGCACAGGTAACAATATGTACAATACCCATATACAAAGGCAGATTTAAAAGTCAGTGAGATTGCTCATCAGGTAAAGGCATTTGCTTTGAAAACGTAATGACCTGAGTTCAATCCCTGGAAGCAATATGAAGGTGCAAGGATATAATCAATTCCTTAAAGTCATTCTCTGACTTCCACATGTCTACTATAGTACATGCAACCCCCCACATATACATTATTTACATATACATACATACAACAACAATATAATAAAATTTTATTGATATTTATTGAGCTCTACATTTTTCTCTGCTCCCCTCCCTGCCTCTACCTCCCCCTTCAATCTTCCCCCAAGGTCCCCATGCTTCCAATTTACTCAGGAGATCTTGTCTTTTTATACTTTCTACTTCCCATGTAGATTAGATCTATATAAGTCTCTCTTAGTGTCTGCATTGTTGTCTAAGTTCTCTGGGATTGTGGTTTGTAGGCTGGCTTTCTTTGCTTTATGTTTTAAAACTACCTATGAGTGAGCACATGTGATAATTGTCTTTCTGTGTCTGGGTTACCTCATTCAAAATAATGTTTTCTAGCTCCATCCATTTGCCTGCAAAATTCAAGCTGTTGTTATTTTTTTCTGCTGTGTAGTACTCCATTGTGTAAATGTACCACATTTTTCTTATCCATTCTTCGATCGAGGGGCATTTGGGTTGTTTTCAGGTTCTGGCTATGACTAACAAAGCTGCTATGAACATAGTTGAGCACATGTTCTTGTGGCACGATTGCGCATCCTTTGGATATACACCCAAAAGTGGTATTACTGGGTCTTGAGGAAGGTTGTTTCCTAATTTTCTGAGATAATATTATAAAATTTAAAATGGATTTTTAAAGATGTAGTGTGTGTGTGTGAGAGAGAGAGAGAGACAGAGACAGAGAGACCAAGCAAAGGTGCATGCAGAGATCAGAAGAGGACCTCATACCTCCTATGACTGAAGAACTGAAGTTGCATGTATTTGTGAGCCTGAACTCTGAACCCCTAACTCTATCCTTAACAAGAGTAGCAAGTGTTGTTAACCACTGAGTCCTTTCTCCAACCCCTAAAAATTAGATATAAAAAAACTAACTGGGTGGTGGTGGTGCATGCCTTTAATCCCAGCCCCTGAGAGGCAGAGGGAAACGTATCTCTCTGAGTTCAAGGCTAACCTGGTCTATACAGTGAGTTCCAAGACAGCCAGGACACAGAGAAATCCTGTCTCAAAAAAAGACAAAAACAAACAACAACAACAACAAAACCCCACACCGTGCGGTAGTGGCACACACCTTTAATCCCAGCACTCAGAAAGCAGAGGCAGGCAGATCTCAGTGAGTTTGAGGCCAGCCTTGGTGTACAGAGCAAGTTCCAGGACAGCCAGAGATGCAACACAGAGAAATCCTGCCTTAGAAAAAAAAAAAGACGGTTGCTGTAGTTTTTTCTGAAGTTTATTACTTGTAGCTTTTGGACTGCTTATCTGCCTTTTCTTAGCTTTAAGTATTTTTTCATCTACAATCTATACGTTTTTTTCTCATTTACTCATTACTTGTAATTTTTTCAATTTTTAACTCTTTTTTAAATTTTATTTCATTTAAAACAAACTATCTTTTCTAATTTTACATACCAATTCCAGTTCCCTCCCCTCCTCCCATCACGTCCACTCACACACCCCTACCCCACTCCCATACACTCCTCAGAGAAGGTAAGGCATATGGCTTTGGAGAAGGTCCAAGGCTCTCCCTACTACATCTAGGCTGAGCAAGGTATCCATCCAAAGAGAATAGGTTCCCAAAAAGCCAGTACAAGCAGTGGTGCCACTGCCAGTGGCCCCTAAGTCTGCCTCAACTATGCAAATGTCACCAACTGCAATCTATACTTTTAAAGACATGACTGTGAATATAAGTAGAGATTTTAGATCTCAAAGGCACAGGTCCTCATCTAATTATTATAAGGGTTTTTTTTTTGCCTCAGACTACTTTTTATTTGCAGCTACATGATTTCACGCAATTCTTCTAAACAATGACATAAAATAGTTTTCCTTGTGTATAAATAACTTACATACTATCCATAAAGTCAATGATCAAAGGTGTTAGAACACATTGCCCACTTCTACAGTGTTTTTGTATCCAACAGAGTCAATGCACAATATATAAATACTTAAGTCCAATATTAAAAACTCAGGCATTTGACTAACTTTAATAAAGTTTCTCAAACTATTTCAATATATCTAAAGTGAATATATATATATATATGTACATATATATATATATATATATATATATACTTTTTAAAGAAAGATCATTCTCAATAACTTTTCTTTCTGAGACAGGGTTTCTCTGTAGCTTTGGAGCCTGTCCTGGAACTAGCTCTTGTAGACCATGCTGGCCTCGAACTCATGAAGATCTGGCTGCCTCTGTCTCCCAAGTGCTGGGATTAAAGGTGTGAGCCCACCACCACCCGGCCTAATGTGTTCTTATAACTTAAATTATTCATTTATATTAATCTTCGTTGTGTCACATGACTCATGGCTGTTACCTCTCCTCATCCTGCTTGCTCTGTGTCTCCTGGTATCGCCACCTTTCTGCTTCCCAGAGTCTGTTCTGTCCCCAGAGCTCCTGCCTATACATCTGTTGGACCCTAGAGTCCAAACACTGAGGAGGAGTCGCCCCCAGAGACCACCTCTCACACCACAGCCGATGCAAAAGCATGAGGATTTTATTAATTCTGTCATGACAGGGTCCCTCAGCATTCGGGAAGCCAAGAGACCCCGACTAGCTGGTGCAGGCTACTTTTAAAGGAGAAGGCCATAGAAGCAAGGGGGGTTGTGATTGGCTTATTTGAAAGGGCTATTACCAATAATTGGCTGGAGAGCTGTTGCCAGATCAGATGAGTTAAGAGGTCATTTTGACCCCGTTTCCCAGGGGACTGAATCAAAACATACGTATATGGGTAATTGTTCAGGAACTGAGTACGTGCATGTGTAGCTGTTAGGTCCTTGGTTCCCAGGGGAGGAGGGGAAGCACTAAGGCACGGAGGCTGAGAGGGTTCAGAATTGTCAGAAATGGCTTCAGAATTGTCTTAAAGCCTTACATTCCCTCCTCTTATTTGGTCAAATATCTCAATCTTGAGATATTAGTAAATTTGGAGGACTAATTGGATCTGTATACAGAAATTAGCAAACCAGTGTTGTAGGCCCATCATAGATCCATAGAGGGCACCAGGTCCTGTCGTCCTGGGAGTTGGGAGAGTTTGTTGTCCCCAATTATAGGACGTATGAGAGGCGATATGGTTGAAACTGTCAGATGAGGCGATTTCCTCATTATAGGGAGGTCCTGTTGACAGGCATAGCCAGCAAGACTGTTTTAAGCTGGGGTCAGTACTATTTAGCAAAGAAAAGGCTCCCATTATCAGATTAAACAGTTGCTGGCCTGTATTAGAGCTTGCCAGCAGTGAAGCAGGGGTAGCAAAAGGGTTCTTAGGACTAGGAGTGGGGCCCAGTGCCCTGGCAAGGGGGGCTACCTTGGCAGGGGCTAGCTGGCCCTGGTCAGGTAATGCCGGGTTGGGCCCTAGTACTATGGTCATGGGAGGTGTTACAACTCACAGGGTGAACAGAATCCCTATGTCTTTCCTTCCTGGATCATATAACCATAAACCCCAAGTATTGCTTGTTAACCGGTTAGCTCTTTTTTCCTCCTCAGTGAAAGTGACTGTGATTTTAGATCCTCCTGGTGTGGTACAGGGAAAGAGATTAAGTCCTTTTTGTTAACCTTCAATCAGGAGACATTGACATTGGTTTTACATCCCCAGGCAGCACAATAAAATACTTTAGGCCACCCAGTACTGCAGAGTTTGCTTCCCCTCCTCCCCCCGGACAAATATATCATTCAGAATATTTGCATGCAGGATAAAAGTTTCCAGGGGTTGACTCTAGAGGGGTTCCCAGGTGTCCAGGAAGACGCCCCCAGCTAGTTCCTTGGGCAGCTGAGGAGAGGGTGCCATAAATGTCCAGATCCTATTGCCATACTCATGAATATCTTGCATATCACCATAGAACCTTCACCTGGCATTGGATGGAGAAAATGACAGAGCCCCACATAGAAGCACCGGATTGAGCTCCCAAGGTCCTGATGAGGAGCAAAAGGAGGGAGATCATGAGCAAGGAAGTCAGGACCGTGAGGAGTGCATGTACCCATTGAGACAGTGGGACAGATCTAACGGGAGACCACCAAGTCCAGTTGGAATGGGACTGATGGAACAGGGGACCAAACCGGACTCTTTGAATGTGGCTGACGGTGGAGGAGGACTGAGAAACCAAGGACAACGGCGATGAGCATGAAATCTACAGCATGGACGGGCTCACTGTGAGCCTTGTCAGTTTGGTTGCTCACCTTCCTGGACTTAGGGGGAGCTGGGAGGACCTTGGACTTAACATAGTGAAGGGAACTCTGATGGCTCTTTGGCTTGGAGAGGGGCAGAGTGGGGGTATGGGTGGAAGGGAGGGGAGGGAAGGGAGAGGAGGAGGGGAGGAGATGGAAATTTTTAATAAAAAAAAAGTTTCCAGGGGTTTGCTCAGTATCCTCCCAAGAATCTTTTGCTAAAACACACAGGTCAAAGGTTAGCTGGGGGAACCAGGTATCCAGGGGATGAACTAGCCTTAAGTTCATCCTTAAGGTTGGCCCAGTCTCAAAGTTAGTCAGGGTCCAGGTTGAGTCCTGAGATACAAACATCAGGGCAAAGATCAACAAGCCTGGCAGAATCAGGCCTCCTTGAGAGGATTTTGGGTACACTGAAGCTTTCATTTGGAAGATCCTGGGTCGTCCTGTGGAGGTGTAGGCTTGATGTGAGACACGTGGATCCAGGCTGCAATACCGTCCACTTTGAGGGTAGTAGGTGTCATAAGAAGCATGGTGTAGGGTCCCTTCCAGCGAGGTTCAAGGTTCTGGGACCGGTGTCTCCAAACGTACACAGAATCGCCAACCTGGAAAGGGTGTGAGATTTCCGGTTTCCGGACTGGTGTTGGGAGGTGCCGGCAGAGAAGCAGGGAGAGTAGCTTAGTCCAGCGGGCAGCAGCAGAGATAGCTAGGGCCCCTTTAGGGAGGGTCTAATCCAGCCGGCAGCAGCAGGCCCTGGTCAGATAGTAGACAGTCCTGCTACTTGCCCCTGGGAGACAAGTGGGGGAGATGTCTGGACCCCCCGCATCCGAATATTTCCTCCAGGGGAAAATCTTCTGCCAGCCTCCAGGGGCAGCTGTGGGGGATATGCATCTTGGATATCCCAGGAGGCTAGCCCTGCTACTAGTTGACAGAAATCAGGGGTGAGGGCAGGGGTATCAAAGCAAGGGCTTGAGGAGGCATGGATTGTAGGTATGAGCGGGCGGCTGCTGTTCTGGCTGTGGTGTGCTGTGATTTTCTCATGTCCCTCCGGATATACCCCAGGCGTCAATTCTGGAACAAATGCGAGATTTCCGGGTGTCAGGGTGGCCAAGGGTCTCTACGCCTGGGCTTAGAGGTCTGGAGAGCCTTTAACTGTGCCTGCAGATCGGGTTTGTAAACAGATGGGTCATGAGGGGCCTTAGGAAGCCAAGGGGGGGAAGTCCCCCATATTGGATCTCATAGGGGGGGTTAGTCCAAGCTGAGATGAGGTGTTTCGCACACAGAACGGGGTTGGGGGAGGAGCTGTACCCAGTCTTTAGTGCCAGATTTCAAAGGCTAATTTGGTAAGAGTCTTTATTATGGTTTTATTTATCCTTTTTACCTGTCCTGAACTCTGGGGTCTGTATGCACAACGTAATTTTCCCCATTCTTACCCATGTCCTGACTTTTCTGGGCAACAAGGCAGTTTTACCATCAATCCCGATTACCTTGAGCAGGCCAAACCTCAGGAAGATTTCTTCTTTGATCTTCTTAGTCCTGGTAAGAAAAAAAACTTCTCAAAAGGGTCCATGTCCCTTTAAGTAGGCTGCTCAGCTCGGCCACCATTGTTGTCCTGCCTTTTTCAGCAAATCCTACCAGCATGTGCCACCAAAACCGACTCTGCTTGAGCATTGCTGTACCCCAAGCTTCCCAAAGCTGCGGTCTGGGAGCTGAGAGCAGTTGTTCTCTGTGAAACTTGCAAGCAGCTCGGAAAGGCTGTTTGGAATTGGGCTCCAGCATCTCCGGGGCCCCTCCTCGCTTCAGTCAGTCGCTGCCTACAGGGGCAGGCAGGTGGCTGTAAGCAGAGTTCCCAGGCTTGGGCTGTGACCAAGGCAGCTGGGAGAGGAGGATTCAGCCGGCAGTGGCTACAAAGCCTTTCTCAGCGAGGTGGGCATGGCGAAGGCTGAGAGCAGTCTACTTTTCTTTACAGCCCTGGAGAACAGTAGGGGAAGTCAAAGTCTCCAACAGGTCTTTTTCTAATAAAAGCTTGGGACACTCAGGAATAATCAGCAGTCCTTGTGTCCATAGTCAAATGCTTTAGACACAGCGAGGGGGAACCCCTCCCCTTTTTCCAGTACACCCCAGAATCAGACACCTGGGTGCACAGCATAAGCAAGGGGGGGGGGGGGAATTTCAGTACTGTCACGGTGGCCGCTGCATAGGCCTCTCAGGTGGGCAGAGCGCTGCTTCAGTAGCCAGCTGTGCTCAGCGCTGTTCTCTGACCCGCTTCTGCTCAGCAGCTGCTTTGGAAAGTGTCTCGAGCCCAGAGTCCTGTAGGACCATTCCTCCTCATTGAAGTCCACATTTGGCCACTCAGGGACTGCTCTGTCTGAGGTGCGCAGTCTCTGCAGCTGTCGTCTTCTGTTGCCTCCCTATCTGTCTAATTTTTTTTGCCCTTTATTAAGTCCTGGAGGGAGCATCTCTACAGTCCCTCCATTCTCTGCAACTTGCTACAAATGTCTGATGCTGACTGGCCTATAAAAGACGTCATTACATTGGCTTGGCGATCTGCTGCCATGGGATCAAAATGGGTGTACATCCTGTACCCCTCCAATAGTCTTTCTAAGAATCCTGTCGGAGTACTATCAGACCTTTGTACTATTGCTCTTACCTTAGCCAAATTAGCAAATTAGTGGGGTGCTTTACAACCCCCCTTTTTTTAGACCTGCCAATCAGAATCTGGGAATAAAGACGGAGCTGCTCCCTACCAGCTGGAGTATTAAAGTCCCATTCGGGTCAAGTCAGAGGGAAGGTGTCCCATCCTCTATCTCGTTCGGTGATTGGGTTGGCCTGCTGTCAGCTCCTGGGACATTCTTTTTAGCTTCAAAGAGAATTCATTGTTTTTCCTCTGTGGTTAGGAGCACCTGTAAGAGCTGCTGGCAATCATCCCAAGTGGGCTGATGGATAACCAGAACAGATTCTATAAGCCCAGTCACGGCATAAGAGTCCCAAGAAAAGGAAGGGTTATAAGTAAAGATTAGAAGCAGAAAAAGGCAGTACTGTAATTGACCTGCTATTGAGCGAAGGGGAAATGCTTGGGAGGTCACTCTCTCCCTAGAGGACGCCCCTCCCCTGTCCCAGCATAGACGCTGAGTACTGAAGTTTTCAGGGCTAGGGCCCGACCAGCAGGGCTCCTTAGGAATGAAGTGCTTCCTCCAGGGGAGGAGGAGGGAGAAGTCTGCCAAGCCGGAGCACTTGACTGCATATCAGGAAGAACCGGAGGTGCCTGGATTCTGGGTTTCTTTCACTCCTGTACAGGAAAGAGAGAAGACAAAGGGCTCAGGGAGGGGCAGCCATCGCCTCCTCCTGCGGAGGGGCTGCTTTTGGAATCAGGGGAAGTGATGATGGCCAGGGAGCCAGTGCCAGGTTCTGAATTCCTGCAGGTGGATTTTTAACAAAGACAAACCGACATACAAAAACAAAAATACAAAGAGACAGACACAAACTCAAAACCAGAAGCTGGTGCTCTCACCACCACTCTGTTGCAGAACTGAAAATGCACAAGAACAAAAAGACAGACATAGACTCAAAATCAGAAGCCGCGGGTCTTTGGGGCCACAAAATCCCACAGCCCAGCCTGTTTGGGTGCCTGACCAGGAATTGAGTGCACCCAGGCCGGTGGGAGGGCCCCTGTTTCAATAGCCTGCATTCAGCAAGGTAGGCCCTTTGTCAGCGAGCTGCTTGGCCAGCAAGGAGACCTGACTGTCTACCAGAAGATTCACCATTCATTGGGGTGAGTGAGGAGTGAGTGCCTGAACCGTGGCAGCCGCCCCGAGAGGCACCACCGACATTCCCGAGCACTCCCCCCCCCCACACACACACACTTCCTGCTCTTCCTGCAGGGGTTATTCTCCCCGGATACTGCCTCTCTCTTCCTGTCCCTTCCGAGCTTGCACCCAGAAACCCCCCCACTTCATCCTCCTGTCTTTGGGGCCACAAAATCCCACAGCTCAGCCTGTTTGGGCACCGAGACCAGGAATTGAGTGCACCCCGGCCAGTGGGAGGTTCCCTGCTTCAATAGTCTGCCTGCAGCAAGGTAGGCCCTTTGTCAGTGAGCTGCTTGGCCAGCAAGGGGACCTGACTGTCTACCAGAAGATCCATCATTCATTGGGGTGAGTGAATTGAATTCATTGGGGTGAATTGAACTTCTAAAAGAAGACCCAAAGGGGATTATTCAGAGGAAGAAATGGGCAGGCGCCAATGCAAGAATTCCTCCAACAATTTGAAAAACAACATGAAAGCACCAGAACCCAGCGAACTTATAACAGGAGGACTTGAACACACTAATCAAGAAGAAGTAGAAAAAATTGACTTTATGAAAGTAATAGAGTCCCTTAAACAAGAGGTGAAAAACTCCCTTAAAGAAATGGACGAGAAGAATAACAAAAAGTTTGAAGAATTTAGTAAATCTGTAAACGATATCCTAGGAAACCAAGAAAAAACAATCAAACAGATAATAGAAACAGTGCAAGACTTGAAAACTGAAATGGAGGCAAGGAAGAAAACACAAACCGAGGGCCAGCTGGATATGGAAAATCTATGTAAATGAACAGAGACTACAGAAACAAGCATAACCAACAGAATACAAGAGATAGAAGAAAGAATCTCAGATTCTGAAGATACCATAGAGAAAATAAATGCACTAATCAAAGAAAACAACAAATCCAACAAATTCTCATCACAAAACATTCAGGAAATTTGGGACACAATAAAAAGACCAAACCTAAGAATAATAGGCGTAGAAGAAGGAGAAGAAATACAGCTCAATGGTCCAGAAAATATATTTAATAAAATTATAGAAGAAAACTTCCAAAACCTAAAGAAAAATATTCCTATTAAGGTTCAAGAAGCTTACAGAACACCAAATAGACTGGATCAAAAGAATCATCCACTTGCCATATTATAATCAAAACACAAAACATACAGAATAAAGAAAGAATATTAAGAGCTGCAAAGAAAAAAGGTCAAGTAACTTATAAAGGTAAACCTATCAGACTAACACCTGACTTCTCTATGAAAACCATGAAAGCCAGAAGGTCCTGGATAGATGTTTTGCAGAAACTAAGAGACCATGGGTGCAAGCCCAGAATACTATAGCCAGCCAAGTTTTCATTCACTATAAATGGAGAAAACAAAATCTTCCAAGATAAAAACAAATTTAAACAATAGGTAAGCCGGGCGATGGTGGCACACGCCTTTAATCCCAGCACTCGGGAGGCAGAGGCAGGCGGATCTCTGTGAGTTTGAGACCAGCCTGGTCTACAAGAGCTAGTTCCAGGACAGGCTCTAAAGCCACAGAGAAACCCTGTATCGAAAAACAAAAAACAAAAAACAAAAAAAAAAAAAACAAAACAAAACAAAACAAAAAAAAAAATACGTAGCCACAAATCCAGCCTTACAGAAAGTAATAGAAGGAAATTCACAAACAAAGGAGTCCAGCATTGCCCAAAATAACTCAGACATCTAGCGACCCTTCACCAGCACATCTCAAAGAAAGGAAACACACAATCTCCACTACCAAATAAAAAAAAATGACAACTGGAGTTAAAAACCACTGGTCATTAATATCACTTAATATCAATGGATTCAATTCACCTATAAAAAGGCATGGGCTAAGAGATTGGATACGAAAACAGGATCCAACATTCTGCTGTTAACAAAAAACACACCTCAACCACAAAGACAGACATCTACTCAGAGTAAAGGGTTGGGAAAAGGTTTATCAAGCAAATGGACCTAAGAAACAAGCGGGTGTGGCCATACTAATTTCTAACAAAGTTGACTTCAAACTAAAATCAATCAGAAGAGATGGAAAGGGACACTTTATACTCATAAACAGGAAAAATCCATCAGAATGAAGTCTCAATCCTGAATATCTATGCCCCTAATACAAAATCACCCACTTATGTAAAAGAAACATTACTAAAACTCAAGGCAGCAATCAAACCAAACACACTGATAGTGGGAGACTTCAACACTCCTCTCTCACCAATGGACAGGTCAATCCGACAGAAACCTAACAGAGAATTAAGAGACTTAATAGAGGTAATGAACCAAATGGACTTAACAGACATCTATAGAACATTCCACCCAAACAGGAAAGAATATACCTTCTTCTCTGCGGCTCATGGAACCTTTTCGAAAATTGCCCACATACTCGGTAACAAAGCAAACTTCCACAGTTACAAAAACATATTAGTAACCACCTGCCTTTTATCGGATCACCATGGATTAAAATTAGAATTCAACAACAATGCTACCCCCAGAAAGCCTACAAACTCATGGAAACTGAACAGCCAACTACTGAACCACACTGGGTCAAGGAAGAAATAAAGAAAGAAATTAAAGTCTTCCTTGAATTTAATGAAAATAAAGACACAACATACCCAAACCTATGGGACACTATGAAAGCAGTGCTAAGAGGAAAATTCATAGCACTAAGTGCCCACTTAAAAAAAAAAACGGAGAAAGCACACATTGGAGACTTAACAGCACACCTGAAAGCTCTAGAAAAGAAAGAAGCAGACTCACCTAGGAGGAGTAGAAGACTGGAAATTATCAAACTGAGGACTGAAATCAACAAAATAGAAACACAGAAAACAATCCAAAGAATCAATGAAACAAAAAGCTGATTCTTGGAGAAAATCAACAAGATTGACAAACCCCTATCCAAACTAATCAAATGGCAGAGAGAGAACAAACAAATTAATAAGATTAGAAATGAAAAGGGGGACATAACCACAGACACAGAGCAAATTCAGAGAATCACCAGATCTTACTACAAAAGCCTGTATGCCACAAAATTGGAAAATGTAAAAGAAATGGACACTTTTTTAGATAAGTACCATATACCAAAGTTAAACCAGGACCAGGTGAACAATCTAAATAGTCCTGTTAGTCGCAAAGAATTAGAAACTGTTATCAGAAACCTCCCTATCCAAAAAAGCCCAGGACCAGATGGTTTCAATGCAGAATTCTACCAGAACTTCCAAGAAGACCTAATACCTATACTCTTTAACGTATTTCATAATATATAAACAGAACAGTCATTGCCAAATTCCTTTTATGAAGCTACAATTACCCTGATACCTAAACCACACAAAGACTCAACCAAGAAAGAGAATTACAGGCCAATCTCACTCATGAACATTGATGCAAAAATTCTCAATAAAATACTGGCAAACAGGATCCAAGAACACATTAGAAAAATTATCCACTATGATCAAGTAGCCTTCTTCCCAGAGATGCGGGGCTGGTTCAACATACGAAAATCTATCAATGTAATTCATCATATAAATAAACTGAAGGATAAAAACCATATGATCATCTCATTAGATGCTGAAAAAGCATTTGGCAAAATTCAACACCCCTTTATGATAAAAGTCTTGGAAAGATTAGGAATACAAGGTCATTCCTAAATATAATAAAGGCTATTTACAGCAAGCCGACAGCTAACATCAAATTAAATGGAGAGAAACTCAAGGCCATCCCACTAAATTCAGGAACACGACAAGGCTGTCCACTCTCTCCTTATCTCTTCAATATAGTGCTTGAAGTTCTAGCAAGCAATAAGACAACACAAGGGCATCAAGGGGATTCGAATTAGAAAGGAAGAAGTTAAACTTTTGTTATTTGCAGATGATATGATAGTGTACATAAGCAACCCCAAAAACTCCACCAAAGAACTCCTACAGCTGATAAACTCCTTTAGTATCGTGGCCAGATACAAGATCAACTCCAAAAAATCAGTTGCCCTCCTATATACAAAGGATAAGGAAGCAGAGAAAGAAATCAGAGAAGCGTCACCTTTCACGATAGCCACAAATAGCATAAAATATCTTGGGGTAACTCTAACCAAGGAAGTGAAAGAGCTATTTGACAAGAACTTTAAGTCTTTGAAGAAAGAAATTGAAGAGGATACCAGAAAATGGAAGGATCTCCCTTGCTCATGGATTGGGAGGATCAGCATAGTAAAAATGGCAATTCTACCAAAGGCAATCTATAGATTTAATGCAATCCCCTTAAAGATCTCATCAAAATTCTTCACAGATCTTGAGAGGACAATAATCAGCTTTATATGGAAGAACAAGAAACCCAGGATAGCCAAAACAATCCTATACAATAAAGGAACTTCCAGAGGCATTACCATCCCTGACTTCAAACTCTATTACAGAGCTACAGTATTGAAAACAGCTTGGTACTGGCATAAAAACAGAGAAGTCGACCAATGGAATCGAAGACCCAGATCTTAACCCACAAACCTATGAACACCTGAATTTGGATAAAGGAGCTAAAAGCACACAATGGAAGAAAGAAAGCATCTTCAACAAATGGTGCTGGCATAACTGGATGTCAACCTGTAGAAGAATGAAAGTAGATCCGTATCTATCACCATGCACAAAACTCAAGTCCAAATGGATTAAAGACCTCAATATCAATCTGAACACACTGAACCTGTTAGAGGAGAAAGTGGGAAGTACTCTACAACATTTGGGCACAGGAGACTACTTCCTACGTATAGCCCCAGCAGCACAGACCTTAAGGGCAACATTGAATAAATGGGACCTCCTGAAGCTGAGCAGCTTCTGTAAAGCAAAGGACACTGTCACTAAGACAAAAAAGGCACCCTACTGAGTGGGAAAAGATGTTCACCAACCCCGCAACAGACAAAGGTCTGATCTCTAAAATATATAAGGAACTCAAGAGACTAGACTTTAAAATGCTAATTAACCCAATTAAAAAATGGGGCACTGAACTGAACAGAGAATTCCCAACAGAAGAAGTTCGAATGGCCAAAAGACTCTTAAGGGCATGCTCAACCTCTTTAGCAATCAGGGAAATGCAAATCAAAACAATGTTGAGATACCATCTTATACCTATCAGATTGGCTAAAATCAAAAACACCAATGATAGCCTTTGCTGGAGAGGTTGTGGAGTAAGGGGTACACTCATCCATTGCTGGTGGGAATGCAAACTTGTGCAACTGCTTTGGAAAGCAGTGTGGAGGTTTCTCAGGAAATTCGGGATCAACCTACCTCAGGACCCAGCAATCCCACTCTTGGGAATCTACCCAAGAGATGCCCAATCATATTACAAAAGCATTTGTTCAACTATGTTTATAGCAGCATTATTTGTAATAGCCAGAACCTGGAAACAACCTAGATGCCCTTCAGTGGAAGAATGGATGAAGAAAGTGTTGAATATATATATATTAGAGTACTACTCGGTGGTAAAAAAACAATGGCATCTTGAATTTTGCATGAAAATGGATGGAAATAGAAAACACCATCCTGAGTGAGGTAACCCAGGCCCAAAAAGATGAACATGGGATGTACTCACTCATAATTGGTTTCTAGCCATAAAATAAAGGACATCGAGTCTATAATTCGTGATCCTAGAGAAGCTAAATAAGAAGGTGAATCCAAAGAAAAACATATAGTTATCCTCCTGGATATTGGAAGTAGACAAGATTGCCAGACAAAAAATGGGAACTTGGGGTGGGGTGGGATGGGGGGATGGGAGGATGGGGAGAGAAAAGTGTGAAGTGGGAGGATGGGAAGAGCTTGGGGGAATAGGATGGTTGGGATATAGGAAGGGTGGATATGGGAACAAGGGATTGTATATCTTAATTAAGGGAGCCATTCTAGGGTTGGCAGAGACTAGACTCTAGAGGGGTTCCCAGGTGTCCAGGAAGATGCCCCCAGCTAGTTCCTTGGGCAGCTGAGGAGAGGGAGCCAGAAATGTCCAGATCCTATTGTCATACTCATGAATATCTTGCATATCACCATAGAACCTTCACCTTCATTGGATGGAGAAAATGACAGAGCCCCACATAGGAGCACCGGACTGAGATCCCAAGGTCCCGATGAGGAGCAAAAGGAGGGAGATCATGAGCAAGGAAGTCAGGACCGTGAGGGGTGCGTTCACCCATTGAGACGGTGGGACAGAACTAACGGGAGACCACCAAGTCCAGTTGGAATGGGACTGATGGAACAGGGGACCAAACCGGACTCTCTGAATGTGGCTGATGATGGAGGAGGACTGAGAAACCAAGGACAACGGCGATGAGCTTGAACTCTACAGCATGGACGGGCTCACTGTGAGCTTTGTCAGTTTGGTTGCTCACCTTCCTGGACTTAGGGGGAGCTGGGAGGACCTTGGACTTAACATAGTGAAGGGAACCCTGATGGCTCTTTGGCCTGGAGAGGGAGGGAGTGCAAGTATGGGTGGAAGGGAGAGGAGGGAAGGGGGAGGAGGAGGGGAGGAGATGGAAATTTTTAATAAAAAAATATTTTTACCACTCAAAAAAAAATCAGAAGCCGTGCAGCAGCAGATCTGAAAATACAGATGGAGGACCACGCCTCCCCTGGAGATTAGGGCGACCTGGTCACCCTTCCCTCCATTAATGCCCATGAAACGTCTTTCAGGGCTAGGGCAAGGGATCTCAGGACACGTCTGCCTCCTCCCTTAGCCCCGTTCAATACAGACCCTGCACAAGTACAATTTTCAAGTTACTGATTCACAATTACACAGAAACAGAAACATAATACACAGACAGACATAAAAATGAGCTCGTTTCTTTATACCTCCAACTGGGTCTAGAGTGTGTCTGGGAGCTACTCACTTCCCGGTCAAGGAACCAAATGTTGGACTCTAGAGTCCAAACGCCGAGGAGGAGTCGCCTCCAGAGACCACCTCTCACACCACAGCCGATGCAAAAGCATGAGGATTTTATTAATTCTGTCATGACAGGGTCCCTCAGCATTCGGGAAGCCAAGAGACCCCGACTAGCTGTTGCAGGCTACTTTTAAAGGAGAAGGCCATAGAAGAAAGGGGGGTTGTGATTGGCTTATTTGAAAGGGCTATTACCAATAATTGGCTGGAGAGCTGTTGCCAGATCAGATGAGTTAAGAGGTCATTTTGACCCCGTTTCCCAGGGGACTGAATCAAAACATACGTATATGGGTAATTGTTCAGGAACTGAGTACGTGCATGTGTAGCTGTTAGGTCCTTGGTTCCCAGGGGAGGAGGGGAAGCACTAAGGCACGGAGGCTGAGAGGGTTCAGAATTGTCAGAAATGGCTTCAGAATTGTCTTAAAGTCTTACACATCTTGCCTAGTTTTTGACCATTCAGCTCTTTATTACAGCAATCAGCACAGCACAGAGTGTACAAATAGTCCCCAACATCTTCTGTTTATAACATGAACATTAACTTCTGTCTTGTATATGGGTACCATATAACTTGTGTTTAGTGTTACAGGACACACTTAAGAGACCGCCTTCTTCGGTCTCAAAAGACTTTGATATTTTAACATGTTGGAAGTGTTAAAGACTATGTTGACTTTTGAACTTGGACTGTATACATTTTGCATTATGAAATGACCATGAGGGCTGAAGAGATGGCTCAGTGGTTAAGAGCACTGCCTGTTTTTCCAAAGATCCTGTGTTCAATTCCCAGCAACCACATGGTGGTTATTCCCAACCATCTGGTGCCCTCTTCTGGCATGCAGTTAGATGTTCAGGCACAACACTGTATATATAATAAATCAATCTTTTTTTAAAAAAAAGTTTGGAAATGATCATGAACCTATAAGAACAAGATGAGAAAACTTATCTTTTAAAAGTGTTGTGCTGGGTGGTGGCGGCACACGCCTTTAATCCCGGCACTGAGGAGACAGGCAGATCTCTGTGAGTTCAAGGCCAGCCTGGTCTACAAGAGCTAGTTCCAGGAAATGCTCCAAAGCTACAGAGAAACCCTGTCTCGAAAAAACAAAGCAAAACAAAATAAAAAGTAATGTGTTTGGGCTGCAGAGATGGATTAGCCATTAAAGGCTAAGCACACAACAAAAATATGAAAGTGATGTGTTTGTGGGGCCTGGAGAAATGGATCAGTGGTTTAGAGTATGTGTTGCTCTTGCAGAGGGTTTGATTCCCAGAACCCACACAGTGGTTCACAGCCATCAGTAACTTCAGTTCCAGGGTTTCTAATGCCCTCTCTTGATCTCCGTGAACATTAGACACACACATAGTGCACATACATACATTCAGGCAAAATATTCATACATATAAGATAAAATAAATCTAAAATATAAATAATGTGGCTGTGTGTCAAGTGAACAAATGGTGGAGCTATGATGTTTAATATTGATTCTCAACTTGACAGGATTTAGAATCACCCAGGATACTAGCTTCTAGGCATGGCTGTGAAGGATTATCTAAAGTAGCTTAATTGAGGTTAGAAAGACCCACCTTAACTTTGAGCAGCACTATTTTCAGGCCCAGGGTCCTGAATTGAGTATAAAGGAAAAAGTAGAGCTGGACTAATACATGGTGTACTCTTCCAGAGGATCCAGGTTCCATCCTCAGCACTCACATAGTGGCCCATAACCCTCTGTAACTCCAGTTCCAGGAGACCCAAAACCTTATTCTGGCCTCTGGTGGCAGTGCACACACATGGTGTACAGATATATGTCTAGGCAAAATATAGGTACACACAAAATAATTTTTTTCTCTTTCTTTCTTTCTTTCTTTCTTTCTTTCTTTCTTTCTTTCTTTCTTTCTTTCTTTCTTTCTTTCTTTCTTGTGGTTGAAAAGACAGCCATGAGTGCTGGGATACACAAAATATTTTTTTTGGTTTTTTTGAGACAGGGTTTCTCTGTAGCTTTGGAGCCTGTCCTGGAACCAACTCTTGTAGACCAGGCTGGCCTCTAACTCACAGAGATCTGCCTGCCTCTACCCACTGAGTGCTGGGATTAAGGCGTGTGCCTCTACTGCCTGGCCCAAAAAAGTAATCTTTTTTTAAATTTTTTTTAGTAATCTTTAAAAATTTAAAGGAGCTGAATATCAACACTTCTTCCTCTCCTCTTCCCGACTGTGGGCATAATATGAGCAACCACCTCGCACTACTGCCTCCATGATGTCTTCACTATAATGAACTTTATCTTCCAAAAGTTCAAGCTCAAATAAACGCTTCTCCCCATGGGTTGCTTCTTGTTAGGTATTTTGTCACAGCAATAAGTAACTAATATAGTTAGTCTGGCTAGGGGTCTGTCAAGATTTATTCAAAAAAATCAAGTCTTTGACTGATTCTGTGTATAGTCCCATTAGTCTCATTTTCATTCATTTTCATTCATTTCATTCATTCATAACTGATTTTTGTTACTTCTAGGAGCTTGAGAAACATGATTAGAATATTTAGATATTTCTGTTTTGACTTTTGTGTTTTTTAATCTATTTTTTAAGATTTATTTATTTATTATGTATACGGTGTTCTGACGGCATGTATCCCTGCAGACCAGAGAGGACACCAGACCTCGCTACAGATGGTTGTGAGCCACCATGTTGTCACTGTGAATTGAACTCAGGATCTCTGGAAGAGCAGTCAGTGCTCTTAACTTCTGAGCCATCTCTCCAGCCCATTTTGTTTTTTACATAAACACACTTTAGTCTTTCCTTTTAGAACTGTTTTTCCTGTATCCTAAAACTTTTGGTAATTTGTGCTTGCATTTTCGTTTCTTTATAGAAATTTGAAAATACTACTTTTTAAAACTGTATCTTGCCACAATGGGCTGGTTCCTTCCCCATCAATCACTAATTCTCTACAGGCTTACCCCCAGCCCAATCTTATGGAGGCGTTTTCTCAACTGAGATTCTTGCCTCTCAGATGACTTCAATCTATAGCAAGTTGACATTAAACTATCTAGCACAATGTCACTCTATAAATTTATTTGAGGAATAAGAACTCTGGGGTCACAAAAGCATATTGAAATCATATTAGAGAGCCAGCATGGTGGCACATGCCTTTAATCCCAGCATTCAGAAGGCAAAGGCTTACGGATCTCTGTGAGTTCAAGGCCAGCATAATCTACATAGTGAGTTCTAATATAGCCAGGGCCACATAATAAACCCCTGTCTTAAAATGTATTATATTTTCTCTCAAAGGAAATTTCACCTTTAAAACGTTAAAAATAGAGACTTCAATAGTCTGCATCTCATTTGTCTCAGGTTTACTCTTCCTAGCAGAGAAATCTTAGCTGGGTCTGTGAACTCTGGACAAACTTGTTCTAGCCAGTGTTTTATTGCTGTGAAGAGAAACCATGATGACAGCAACTCTTATAAAAATAATGCATTTTATTGAAGCTGGCTTACAGTTTTAGAGGTTTGGTCCATTGTGGGAACCATGACAGCATGAAGGCAGACATGGTAGCTGATATATGTCAATAATGGTTAAAGAAAAAGAGGCCATCAAGCTAAGAAGGATGGGGGGTACATAGGAAGGATTTGAGCGAGGGGTTGAGGAAGGAAAGAAAAGGGGGAAAGTGATGTGATTATATTTTAATTTAAAAAAATATTTGTGCTAGGGGCTGGAGAGATGGCTCAGTGATTAAGAGCACTGTCTGCTCTTGCAGAGGACCGGAGTTCAATTCCCAGCACCCACAAGGCAGCTCACAACTGTCTGTAATTTTACTTCTAGGAGATCCAACACCCTCACACAGACACACGTGTAGGCAGAACACCAATGTACATAAAATAGAAATAAATGGATCATTTAAAAAAAGTATCTGTGCTCAAGGTTACATCCTGTTCTTAAAAATTACACTTTGTTCATGAAGTATACCACTTTAAGTTGTGGTTTCATTTTTGTCATTTTATTTTCTTTTTTCATTTCTCATAAAAAAAATGTAAGCCTGAGACCATGTGATAGAGGCGCACACCTTTAATCCCAGCACTTGGGAAGCAGAGGCAGGCAAATCCTGTGAATTCAAGGCCAACCTGGTCTACAGGGAGAATTCCAGGACAGGCTCCAAAGCTACAGAGAACCCCTATCTCAACAAACCAAACCAAACAAAAAAAAAAATGTGAGCCTGAAAGTCAGGCAGTGGTGATGGCACACCTTTAATCCCAGCACTCAGGAGGCAGAGGCAGGAGGATTTCTATGAGTTTGAGGCCAGCCAAGTCTACAAAGTAAGTTCCGAGATAGCTGAAAGACAACAACAACAACAAAAAAAAAAAACAACAAACAAAAAAGAATGTGAGTCTGTACTCTGATCATACAGAATAGGAACCCTCTTATATTAGAAATAAATATCCAGGGTTGGAAAGATGGCTGAGAGGTTAAGAACACTGGCTGTTCTTCAGAGATCCTGAGTTCAATTCCTAGCAACTACGTGGTGGCTCACAACCACCTGTAATGAGATCTGGCGCCATATTCTGGCCTGCAGGCGTACATGCAGGCAGAACGTTGTATACATAATAAATATCCACCTGTATGTATACATAATAAACCTCCAGAGTGCTGGGATTAAAGGTGTGCGCCACCACCGCACACTGGTCACAGTGGAACTCCTAAAGGAGTACATTTGCATTGCCAAAGTGCCTTGGATTGTATGGTTAATTACATGGGATGCCAGACTCCTTTCTAACATTCACCTAGACTCCACTGATGGGGTAGCTGACCAATCCCTTGTCTGAGGGGCGTGACCCCTCCAGGGCACAAAGTACCTTTAAAAGATCTGTGTTTTGGTGATATGCTCTCTTAGTTCCCTGCTCTTCGCTGGAACTCTGGCTCTGTAAGTTTTTCCCATTTTCTCCTTTTATTAAAGCTGAGTATTTCATATAAGGCTAGTTTGGTTATTTCCCATTGCCGGCCGACCACGCCGGCTACACTCCACAAAGAGATGAACATTCAGCAGTGTGGTGCTGACAACTCCTACTGACCAGCCAGTATGTGTGCCAAGGATAATTATCTCAAGGGTTTCAGCTCAACTTGGTTCATGACTTTGACATGACATACTTGAATTGCCATCTTCCAAAGCTTCTCTTCGACTGTCTGGACCTATCATCCATCCATCAACCCATTTATCCATCTGTTCCTACTCCCACCCCATTTCCTCATCAGCTAAACTCAACTCTGCAGAATCACTCCAGCCTGTGACTCTGAAAGAGAAGCAGTAGCAGCAGCAATGCCTCTCCAGAGACCTGCAACTGGTTGCTTATCTTGTTCCAAAGACTCCTTTGCACTTCTTTGAGTTTTGGATTCTCAGGCTGCTTTGTCTCTTCATACCTTTATAATCACTCCACTGCTTACATACTGCATATTTATTGATGTACTTTCCTTACTGTGTTATGTGTAATATGTGACCAGAAAGTCAATATTGGCAATTAAGAGGAGAATAAAAGAAAGAATCTATGTTTGTCTTGGCCAGAACTATCGAGGAAAGCAAAAGTAGCTGGCAAATTGTTGCCAATAAAACCACCATACCTTGTGAATTTAATTGTGGAAAGATACAAATATGTTCACCTGTTTTTGATAACTCATTGAAGACAATACCAGAACTAAATAGTAAGTAAGACCCTATTGCTGAAGATGCTGCATGCTTGGTTGGAAGACTAAGACTGAATTGGAAACTCCCTCCTAACTGGATAGATTTCATTGTGCAAGAAATTTCTATATAGGCTATTGGGATAGAATTGTCCCCAACAATTCAACTTGATTGTGGACTTTGTGTGCTACACAATCGAAATGCTGGGCAAGATGTGCACACTGATGCAGTAATGGCATGGACTATGTGTAATGTGTAACCTGGAAATCAATATTAGTAATTAAGATGAGAATAAAAGAACATGTGTTTGTCTTAGGTACAACCAGAAACTTTCTGATTGAGTTTAAGTCCCACGTATTAAGAAAGAATTCATGTATGGCACTATAAGCCAGGTGTATTAGTTACTTATTCTGTTGCTGTAATAAAACACCACAACCAAAAGCAACTTATAGAAGAAAGAGTTTATTTGGACTTATAGCTCTAGATGAATGAATGAGTCCATTGTGGCAGCGAAGCATGGTATCAAGTGTCAGGCATGGTGGTTGAAGCAGGAAGCTGAGAGTTCACATCCTCAACCACAAGCATGAAGCAAAGAGAGCACCCCAGTAATGGACTTCTTCCAGCAAGGCTGCACAACCTAAACCCTGCCAAACAGCGCACCAAATGGGAACTTAGTATTCAAATACCTGAGCCTATGGGGGACATTTCTCATCCAAACCACCATATCTAGACAAATACCTGCGGCTTGCCCAGGCAGTGGTGGCACATGCCTTTAATCCCAGCACTCAGGAGGCAGAGGTAGGCGAATCTCTGTGAGCTCAAAATCAACCGGGATACAGAGCTAGCTCCAGGATAGGCTCCAAAGCTACAGAGAAACCCTGTCTCAAAAACCAAAACCAAACCAAAACCAAAAATCTATGGCTTGGAGGTCATTTAAAAAAACAGTGGTTTACCTATAAAATTACCTTCTAAACATCAGTGCTTACACTGATAGAATATTACCACCTTGTTTATGGAGAACTTCTTAACATAGGTGGTAGTTGCCAAGGAGACTCCTAACTGAGAAATGAGTGGCTGTCAAGGTGGCATGCCAACCCAATGCTCAGAGAACATTGGGAAGAGGGAAATAAGAGAATGGAAGAGGGATGTGGTAGAGTATTGCACTGCCTTTCCCTCTAAGAAGTAGTGTTTTGAATGAGATGTTCTCCATAGTCTCAGACATTTGAATACTTGGATCCCAGTTGACGGCACTATTTTCAGAGGCCTCGGAGATGTTGCCTTGTTAGAGGAGTATGTCACTGAAGGCGGGTTCTGAGAGTTTCAAAGCCTCCTGTCATTCATAGTGCTCACTCTGCTTCCCATTGCAGTTGGAGATGGGAGCTCTCACCTGTTTTTCCTGATATGCCTGCCTGTTGCCACACTTCCCTGTCTTGATGGGGATGGACTCTTAGCCCTCTGGAGAATAAGCTGAAATAAACCTTTCCTTCTATAAGTTGCCTTGATCATAGTATCTTGTCACAGCAATAGAAAGAAAAACTAATACACATATTTACTCCACTGTCATCTTGGAATGTGTAACCTGGAAATCAATATTAGTAATTAAGATGAGAATAAAAGAACAAGCGTCATGCCTGACACTTGATACCATGCTTTGCTGCCACAATGGACTCATTCATTCATCTGGAGCTATAAGTCCAAATAAACTCTTTCTTCTATAAGTTGCTTTTGGTTGTGGTGTTTTATTACAGCAACAGAATAAGTAACTCAGAATATCTGAGTCAGCTAGCCATGGCCACTCACTAATCAGAAAAACAATAGTGGTAGCCAGGTCTCTAGTGTGGTAATGGAGCCACTAGTGCAGGGGTTCTCAACCTTCCTAATTCTGCAACCCTTTAATACAGTTCCTCATTGTGGTGACCCCCCCCAACCACAAAATTAGTTTTGCTACTACTTCATAACTATAATTTTGCTACTGCTGTGAATCATAATGTAAATATATGGGTTTGGGTTTGTTTGTTTGTTTGTTTGTTTTTCCAAGACAGGGTTTCTCCGTGGCTTTGGAGCCTGTCCTGGAACTAGCTCTTGTAGACCAAGCTGGCCCCGAACTCACAGCGATCCACCTGCCTCTGCCTCCCAAGTGCTGGTATTAAAATATCTGTGTTGTCTGATGGTCTTAGGCAACTCCTATGAAAGGGTCATTCAACCCAAAAGGGGTCACTACTGCTGCTCTAGTAGATGGAACAGGGAAGGTTTACAAGACCCTCACCTGGGATTCAAACGATTGCTCCTTGCCAGGAGGTGGTGGCACATGCCTTTAATCCCAGAACTCAGGAGGCAGAGGCAGGCAGATCTCTGTGAGTTTGAGGCCAGCCTGGTCTACAAGAGCTAGTTCCAGGACAGGCTCCAAAGCCACGGAGAAACCCTGTCTCGAAAAAAACAAAAAACAGAAAAACACCAAAACACAAACTATTACTCCTTCCTTCCTCTTTGGCTACAAATGATCTTGAGAGTTGCTAAAGTATATAGAAAAGTTAGCTGAAAGAGAAACTCCAGCAGCATCTATGATGAGGTAGGACTTGTGATGATTCAAGTATTTGGGGACTACCTATGCTCTATAAACAAACCCAAATACTCTTATTGAATCAATAAGCTAGCTTGTGCACATAACTAGCTATTAGCAAAGGTGCTTGGCATGTGGGCCTCTCCAAAAGCTGTAGATCAGTGGTAAAGATCTTACTTAGCATGCCCAAAGCTATCCTTTAATGTGCTATATATCTAAGGGTGGCCTTGAACTCCTGCTCCTCCTGCCTCTACTTCCCAGATACTGGTACTACAAACTAGAGTAATTCTGAAATTACATTTTATTACATTGTATGTGTGCTATGGCATATCTGTGTGGTGGTCAGAGAACTTGTGGGAATTCTCTTCTTCCACTATCTGAGTCCTGTTTAATTCAAGTCCTCAGGATTTTTGGCAAGTGCCCTTACCTCTTGAGCCACCTCACTGACAGAGGGAGAGGGAGGGAGGGAGGGACAGAGAGAGAGAGAGAGAGAGAGAGAGAGAGAGAGAGAGAGAGAGAGAGAGAGAGAGAGAGAGAGAGAGAGAGAGAGAGAGAAAGAAAGAGAAAGAATGTTAGTGTGTGCCTATGCTTGTTGTGAGTTCGGGAGGAGGCTAGGACAGAGAATCAAATCTCATCTCCTAGAGCTAGAGTTACAGGCAGTTGTGAGCACTTTAATATAAACTCTGGTCCTTTGAAAGACCAGCAACCATTCCTAACCCCTGAACCATCTCTCCATTCCTTACCACCCCAATAACATTTAATTATTTTTTTCCTTTATTATTATTTTATGTGTATGGATGCCCTGCCTCCACACAATGCACCACATGCATGCGATGCTCTCAGGGGCCAGAAGAGGGTGCCAAATCACCTGTGACCAGACCACAGATGGTTGTGAGTTGCAGTGTGGGAACTAGAATCTTAACTCAGATCCTCTGGAAAAACAGCCAGTGTTCTATACCTCTGAGCCATCTCCCCACCACCACCCCCATAACACTTTTAAAGCAACATTTTAGCTAATCCTGTTGCATATCTGTAATCGTAGCCTTTGGGAGGCTAAGGTATGATAACAAGAAGTTCGAGGTTAACCAGAATTATATGCTGAGTTTGAGGCCAGCCTTGCCTAGTTACGTAAAATCCTTTCTTAAAAGGAGAGAGGGAGCCAGGCAGTGGTGGTGCACGCCTTTAATCCCAGGACTCAGGAGGCAGAGGCAGGCAAATCTCTATGCGTTCGAGGCCAGCCTGGTCTACAGAGCAAGTTCTATGACAGCCAGGGCTGTTGCACAGAGAAACCCTGTCTCAAAAAACCAAAACAAAAACCAAACAAACAAAAAAAAGGGGTGAGGAGAGAGCTCTAAGAGATTGGCACATAGATGAGTCAGCTGACCAAAAGCTACAAATACGAAGTGTGATCAGACTGGGCAGTGGTGGCACATGCCTTTAATCCCAGCACACACTCAGGAGGCAGAGGCTGTGTATCTCTGTGAGTTTTGATCTACAAAGTGAGTTCCAGGACTACCAGAACTGTTTTACAGAGAACTTTTGTGTGTGTGTGTGTGTGTGTGTGTGTGTGAGAGAGAGAGAGAGAGAGAGAGAGAGAGAGAGAGAGAGAGAAGAGAGAGGTGTCTGAGCTAGGCACACACCTTTAATCCCAGCAGTAGGGAGGCATAGATGGATGATCTCTGAGTTTCAGGACAGCCTCAGCTACACAGAGAAACCCTGTCTTAAAAAGCAAGAGGAGGAGGAGGAAGTGGGCCCTATGGCTGCCAGTGAAAGTAGCAGGCTGTTGCCAGTAAGAAGTTCCTGTTGCTATGCAAAGTGAAGAGGCAGTTGCTAACAAACGGCCAATTGACTGCAGATGAGGCTGGCTTCTAGCTTCTTCAGCCTATGATTGGTAATATTACTAGGTAGTAACTAATCCTTGTCGCCATGTGAAACCAGGCAGCCAGAACAAAGCATGACTGCCAACCAAAGGCTGCAGCTCGCCAATGTCTTTGTGCAGGAATCAGATTCTGAACTCCTTAGCAAACAAATATAAAGTCGTCTGATCTGTGTATCAGCAGAGGTCTTTGTGGTCTAATGTGATATGGGATTTCCCTCTGTATGGTGTGACTACCATTGGCTAATAAACTGCTTTGGTCCTATAGCTGGGCAGAACCTAGCTAGGTGAGGTGGGGTGGGGGTGGGGAGATGGGACACAGGATGGGACACTAAACTGAATGCTGGGAGAAAGTAGGCAGAGTCAGAGATAAGCCATGTAGCCCCACCTACGAAAGATGCTAGGAACTTTACCCGGTAAGCTACAGCCACGTGGGGATACACAGATTACCAGAAATGTGTTAAATTAAGATATAAGTGTTAGCCAATAAGAAGTTAGGGCTAATGGACCAAGCAGTGTTTGTTTTGTTTTTAGGGTTTTTTGTTTTTGTTTGTTTTTGCTTTTTTGAGACTGGGTTTCTCTGTAGCTTTGGAGCCTGTCCTGGTTCTTGTAGACCAGGCTGTCCTCGAACTCACAGGGATCTGCCTGCCTCTGCCTCCCAAGTGCTGGGATTAAAGGCGTGTGCCACCACCGCCCAGCCAGTCTAAAGTATTAAGAAACCTCAAGGTTTACTATTAACTCTGGCTATGAGGTCCAGTAAAAGTTCCAGTCTCTCAGCATGTAAGAGATATTTTTATCACAATGCATTGCCAAAGGACGCTTTACCAGTGCTTACACTGCTGGAAAAAATATTATCTGCCTTCAGATCTTCAGAGAGGGGTGGGCCCCATGAACCCTTCCTCCGTCTATGACAGGGTGTTGATGAGCACAAAGTTATGGGGATCCTGTGCAAATAATCATAGCTGCTGGGAGTTCGAGAATGCAACTGCCTGCCATGTCCTGCCAGGAAGTCAATGTTCCACACTATTGCCCCGTTCCTTCTGCTCTAGCGTTCTATCCCTTCATAATGTTTCCTGGGCTTTGGAGAGTGTGCTATAGATGTCCCATTTAGGGATGAGTACTCAAAAGTCATTTATTCTAAGTACTTTGAGCAGTTATGAGCATCTGTAGTCACTGCTGACCCCTGCACAAAGGAACTTGGCTGACAGAGTTGACAGGCACACTATTCTATGGGCATGAATGTGGTTACTTACACCTGTAAGTTTGACAGATACATTGTGTCCATTCAGCAAAACAACAGCAGTAACTTCCACAGTAGGATTCAAGGCCTTCACAACAAGGGGCTTTGATTGAGACAAAAGTCTCACTATGTAACTTTACCTGGCCTGAATGTGGATGTGGCCTTAAACTCAGAGATCTACCTGCCTTTACCCTGCGGGTGCACCACCACGCCTCGCTAGCAAGGAGCTTTTGGCTAGTTTTACTGTATCAGATGTGAATTTTCTCCTGTGGCATGGACATCAAATCTATCCTTTCAAAATCTTTAGTGAGACAGCTGGCATTTACTTTGTTCTAATAAGTTTGTGGATCTGGATATGCATATTGCATCTGTGGCATGGACCAGGCACCACTGAGGCTGTAAACTCACTGCCTCCGTTTCCTTGTGTTCTAAAGAAATTAGGGAACAGAAACTGGTAAAAAAAAAAAAAGGGGGGGGGTTAAAAAGAAAAGAAAAAAGGGTTTATTTATAGTTTGGCAAAATGAGAGAAAGATGTTTAGTGTCTCTGTCTTCTCTCTGTCAATGTTACAGTTCTATAGAAAAGATGAAACAAAGTTTGTGTTAATTTAGCTGTGAGATTGGTTACCTGATTCTTTGATGGGGGAAAGGATACCCAGGTTGTTTCATTTCTCTGTTACAGATACACTTTTTCAATGTTTTGAAAGCTTCATTTTATTTACTATTGGTGTATGTGTGTGTGTGTGTGTGTGTGTGTGTGTGTGTTTGTATGATATGTGCTTTTGGGTTTGCACATACCATGGAGCACATGTGGACACAAGAGGACAACTTTGTGGAGTTGATTCTCTCCTCCTTTACATGAGTTGAGGTGGTCAAACTCAAGTCCTCAGGCTTGAGTGGCAAGTGTCTTTACTTACTAAACCATCCCACACAACCCATAATTTTGAGACTCCGTCTGATGTAGTAAATTAACACATTTTTCAAATACGATGGTGGGTCCATCAGGTAGACAGATCACAGCAAACTGGGGAAAACTCTACTAGAGGCCTCAAATACCTGATGGCATTTCTAGCTTTTGGATTGCTAGAAGTTAGTGGTCTGTTAAGTTTATGCATTCCCCAGAGGTTTCACATGCTAGCCACAGAGAGGAAAATGACTGTCCAGGGAGCCAAAATAACCCAAGATAACTTGTGAGTAGGCCCTGGACCTACAACATTATAACCCCTCCATAATCTCTGAAATTCTTGTCATCTTTTGCAGAACAAACAGGTCTGTCTTCTTTCTAGGAGTGTTTATCCACAGCGCATATAGCACCACCATGCTCAGTAAAACTGAGGACTTAGTGCTTATCTCCTTGTAGGAAATACCACTTTTTCTTCAAAACAGGGTCTCATTCTGTAGCCCAGACTGTCCTAGAACTCCTTATGTATCCCAAGATAGTCCTGGCCTCAAATCTATGACAATTATCCTGGCTCAGTATCAGAAGCGCTGGAATTAAATGTATAAACCACCACAAAAACCTCTATTTTTTCAGTGCTTACAATGGAATTCAGCTGGGGGCTATTTTATTTCATTTTTTGGTTTTTCAAGGCAGGGTTTATTTGTAGCTTTGGAGCCAGTCCTGGAACTAGATCTTGTAGACCAGGCTGGCCTCGAACTCACAGAGATCCACCTGCCTCTGCATCCTGAGTGCTGGGATTAAAGGCATGCACCACCACTACCCGGCTGGGGTCTTATGCATGCTAGGCAAGTGCTTTGCCACTGAGCTACCTCCCTACTCCTGTAAATGACACATATAGAGCAAATCCTTTTGTCTTTTCTTTGAGGTCTGCTTCAAACTTACACTCCTGTATGACTCTTAAACACACTAATTTTACAAGTGATAAAACATAATAGTGGACAGCAAAAGGGAGAAACACAAATGTCTCTTTTTTAAAATCTCCTCTAAAGGGCATAGAGAGATTTCTAGGCAGTTTTTTGCTTGTTGTGAAATAATTTTTTTTGGTTTTTCTAGACAGGGTTTCTCTGTAGCTTTGGAGCCTGTCCTGCAGCTCTTTTAGCCCAGCCTGGTCTCGAACTCACAGAGATCTGCCTGCATCTGTCTCCCAAGTGCTGGGATTAAAGGTATGAGCCACCACTGCCCGGCCAGGAATAATCTTTTTATACACTGTGAAGATGTAACTTTGCCAAGGTGTCTTCTGATTGGTTTAGTAAAAAGTTAAATGGCCAATTGCTAGGCAGGAAGTATAGGCGGGACTTAACAGGCTCAAAGAGGACTCTGGGAAGAAGAAGAAAGAAAAGTCAGAGAGATTTGGATAATGTCAAACACACAGAATGAGATAGAGGTAAAAGCCATGTGGTAGAACATAAATTAATAAAACTATGGGTTAATTTAAGTTATAAAAGCTAGTTAGGAACAAGCCTAAGCCACAGGCCGATCTTTTTTATTTTATTTTTATTTTTTTATTTTTTTGCTTTTTTCGAGACAGGGTTTCCCTGTAGTTTCTAGAGCCTGTCCTGGAACTAGCTCTTGTAGACTAGGCTGGCCTCGAACTCAGAGATCTGCCTGCCTCTGCCTCCCGAGTACTGGGATTAAAGGCGTGCGCTACCACCGCCCGGCTCTTTTTTAATTAATAAGAAGTCTCCATGTTATTTTTTGGGAGCTGGCTTCTGGGGATAGAAAAAAACTTGATACAATTGTTCTTTCAGAGGACCTGTGTTCTGTTCCCAGCACACAAATGGTGGCTCATAACCATCCATAACTTTAGGCCTAGAAGGTCTGATGGCCTATTCTGACCTTCACAGGCACCAGCAGGCACTCAGTGCATAGATATACATGCAGACAAAACACTCATACAAATAAATAAATCTAAAAAAAGATTTTTTTAAAAAAAATTCTCTAAGCTGGGTATAGTGTCACACACCTTAATCCTAGCATTCAGGAAGCAGAGACAAGGAGATTTCTGTGAGTTCAAGGACAGCCTGGTCTACATAATGAGTTCCAGGACATCCACAGTTATATAGTAAGACCCTATAAAAAAAGATCCTAAGTCAACTGAGGATCACTATTACAATCTGCAGGCATCTTAATGCTTGCAAGCTCTAAGGCCTGGACATTTTGTTTTGAGGACTTTTGTATCAAGCTTTTTCTTTTGGGCCACCAACCAGCTCCCAAATTATGACATGGAAACTTAATATTAGTTATAAATGTTCGGCCTTATATTTTATGCTCATTTCTTGCTAGCATTTATAACTTAACTTGTTTCTCCTTATCTATGTTTTGCCTCAGGGCTTTTTTCTTTTCTTTCCTTCTGTATGTCCAACTCCATCTAGCTGGCTGGTGGCTGCCTGACTGGCTGGCCCCAGGCATCTCCCTTTCTTTCTCCCTCATTCTCCTCTCTCAAGCCTAGATTTCTCTTCCTATTTATCCTCTCTGCCCACCAGCCCCACCTATCTCTCTCTCTGCCTAGCTATTGGCTGTTCAGCTCTTTATTAGGCAGGCAAGGTGAAACAATTGGTTACATAATTAAACAAACGCTGCATTAACAAATGTAGCACAGCTTTACACAGTTAAAGTAATATTCTGCAGCATGAACAAATGTAACATTGTTGGAAGTGAGCCTCTTGTTCATTCACCGCTGCAGGATTCAGTTGCTGTTCTCCCTTCCAGCAGAGGAAAAGAGGGCCAGACACATGCTTTACATTGGCATAAACAGTATAAGAGGCCACGCCCCAGTGAGCAGGTAACTCAAAGGCTACTGGCTGTAGGATTTTCTACAGCACCATATTTGCCCAGTTAAAATAATATTTCACAATAGACTTTCATATTTGCCTTTGCATTGTTTTGGGCTTTGTTGAGACAGGGTTCACTTTGCAGATTTAGTTGACCTGGACTCACTATGTAGAGACTAATCTTTAATTTGTGTCAGTCTCCTGCGTTGGCCTTCCAAGTGCCGAATTACAGGTATGCACCACTATGCCAGCATTATTTTTGAGACAGGTTCAGGCTATATAGCCTAGGCTAGCCTGAAGCTGACTATGAAGGCCAAGATGGTCTCAAACGCTCAAGAGGATAATATTTTTAAACAAGCCTCACTGTGTAAGGTGGCACATACCTGTAATCCTATTCACCACTCAGGAGCTTGAGGCAGAAGGATTGTCTCTACTTCAAGACTTGCCTGTAAGGTAGGCAAGCTTAGGCACAGCCCAGCAACCTCTGGGACCTCTCCACTCTAGGGCCACACCCAGTACCTCCTTCCTGTGGGTAATTTGAGGTCAGACAGTTCCTGGTAAAGGAAGAGAGAGATGAGCATAGCTTAAGCCAGAAGTTAGTATGAGTACTGTGAAGACCAGTCTGTTCTTGAAATGACCTGTCAGAGGAAAACCCCTGCTAATCATTTCACACATATGCATGACTAGACGTACATGTGCTTAGAATATGGGATATATTACCCAAAAGTCATGTAGACATTAATCTGTCAGTCAGAGTAACCCACACCATTCCCACCCCTGACGTTCGGCTGGGAAGGAACTCAAGGAACTTAAGCCACAAGTTTGCTGAAAGCCTCCTCCTATGTAGCCCCATGAGTTTTTTGCTTGTTGTTTAATTTTGTTTGTTTTGAAACAGGCTCTCTCTCAGTAGCTCAGGCTATCCTGAAACTCAGGAAACCAGGCTGGTCTCGGACCACCTGGTGATACACCTGCTTCAGACTCATGCATCTTACTCTTGCTTGTAATGAATTGGGAGGATTCGTGTTTTTTTAATATATACTTTAACTACTGCTATACCATATCTTGTCCAAGTCTTACGATACAGTGAACTTGGACATTATGCTCTGGACTACCCTGGAACCCCTATGATATCACCTAGGCTACATAGCAAGTACCAGGCCAGATAGGACTACATAAAAAGATCCTGTCTCAAAAATTCAAAAGAAAGGGAAAAATTCTCAGAAGCTTCAGCAGGGCCTGATAACACAGGACTGTAGTTCTAGATGCCCATGAAACTAACAGCTCAAGGCCCACTTGTGTTAAGGGATTTCCACATTCTTGTCTCTCAAAGGAAAGAATTCAATCAAAAGACAGATAATTTAAGCCCAGCTTTACTTAGAAAAGCAAAGTCTGCACTCCAGAGATGGGAATTGGATGTCCCAAAGTGGGTACTTAGAACACTTGGTTGTGGAGTATTAAGAGTGTCCTTATGAGTATTTATGATGTGGGTTGCATATTCATATAGGTAAGTGAAAGACCCCCCGAAGAGGACCTTTCCTCGGGAGGAGACCCCGGGACCCAAGGATCAAGCCAAGACCACGGATGCAAACTGCAAGAGGTTTATTAGGTAGTTACAGGTACCTGCGGGCGGCAAAGTCACTCGGGAGACTTGAGCGCGCTAGGCAAGGTGACCCCCCTTTTTATAGGGTAGGGGAAGCAAAAGCGCGCGTACAGAAGCAGATGCCTGGTTACAGGGTTGCCATTGGTGGATTCAAATAGGGTGGTGGGTTCACCTTGGAGACATGCGGGGAACTCAGGGGGGAAGCAAAAGCGCGCGAACAGAAGCAGATGCCTGGTTACAGGGTTGTCATTGGTGGATTCAAATAGGGTGGTGGGTTCACCTTGGAGACATGCAGGGGACTCAGATAATAGCTAACTTGGCCCTATCTAGGGTGTGGAATGGGTCCCAGGGACTTTCTATTCCCCGTTTGGGGCCAGATGGCTGACCACAGATATCTTTTTGGCGCCTAAGGACCCTAACCTTTCATCTGCCCTGTTTGTGCAAGCCCTGCGAAATGGCGTTACTGCTGCTAGCTTATTGTCTTTGGGTAGAGGTTTCAGGGGTCTTTTATAAGGTGACCCTTCTGCTTCTCCCAAATCACAGTAGATTGATTGGATTGCTTTTAAGGGTATTACTTTCTATGATCTTCTACAAAAGGCCACAAGGGGGGGTGTAAAGTCACAATATCAATAATATAATAAAGTCAAGGCATTTTTTAACTCTGTGTGTGTGTACATGCATGTTACTGTGCTCCCACACCAAGGCATATCCGTGGAAGTCAGGGAACAACATTCTTTCTCTCTACAATATGGGTCCTAGGAACCAAACGAAGGTTACCAGAATCGAAAGCAAATGCCTTTGCCCACTGAGCCATCATCTTACCAGCCTGAAGCCAAGGTGTTTTGAGGATACTGACCTTCATTAGTGAGTATGTGTGGGGAAATGCCCCAGCAACATTGTTTTTGATAGAGAGGTGTTATTGGGGTGTAGGTACTTAGATGCACTTCTTGAACACTGGAGATAGAAGGGTATAGTGGGGGTTGGGGGAATCAATGGAGGGGAAAAGTGGGGGGAAAGGAGAATCAACTAATACTATGTATGAAAATGCCATAAATAAATCTGTTATAATAATAATAATAATGTTATTTATTTTATGGGGGGATCAGGAAGCTAACTGAGAAAAAATGGATTTATTTACAATTTGGCCAAAAATGGGAGAAAAAAACTCTTAGGTTTTTTTCCCACCTGTTCTATAACAGCTTTATAATTTTATAGGAGAGATGACACAAAGCCAAGAAATTGGCATATTGTCAGAACTGTATGAATTCTCATCCTAGTAGACAAGAAACTCCCCTTGTTGGTACCAGGATTTCAACCTTTCCCTTCCAGCATGAGAATTCTTGGGGGAATTTTTATTCTTTTGGATCTGTTGTTTCAATAGCCTGATAGACAAAGTGGAGACACACAAACATACCTTCATTTCTGCCAGGTCGGTTACAGCAGGAGCTAGCTATCTACAGCCTTAAGAACATTAAGTCATTAAAGGGTATTCTGGCCTTCAGGAGGTACAGCTTCTAAAGTGCAACTTCATTCTTCTAGTAACTTCGTAGCTACCTCCTTTATGACATTGCTCAAGGTCTCACAATTGAGTTTGTACCTGCCTGAGTTAAGAAATTTTGTTTTGTTTTGTTTGTTGTTGTTGTTTGGTTGGTTTTTGGTTTTTGGTTTTTCTTTTTCTTTTTAAATTCTGAACTAGTGTGGGAGGTTTTCGGTTTTTTGAGACAGGATTTTTCTGTGTAACAGTCCTGGCTGTCCTGGAACTTGCTCTGAAGATCAGGCTGGACTTGAAGTCGTAGAGACCCACCTGCCTCTCTCTACCTCAGGATTGCTGGGATTAAAAGCATGTACCACCACGCCCAGCCTCATTTTGTTATTTTTTTAATAGTTGAAGCTTCATCATGAAAACTGGGTAGTGGTTGTTGTTTTTCGTTTTTGATTTTTTGGTTTTTTGAGACCGGGTTTCTCTGTAGCTTTGGAGCCCATCATAAAACTAGCTCTTGTAGACCAGGCTGACCCCAAACTCACAGAGATCCGCCTGCCTCTGCCTTCCAAGTGCTGGTATTAAAGGTGTGCACCACCACCACCTAGTGTGAACTCAGGATTCTATAGCAAGCATCTTTATTGCTGAACCATCTCATGGGCCCTGGGACTTCCTTTTTTGTTGAGACATCTGGACAGACTGAAGGCCCTGGGAAGAGAAATCTTATCACATTATTTCACCATGAAACACCCAGAGACGTGGCCTGTAGAAATCGCTCACACTCACATAGGCATCAAGTGGGAATTCAGAAAATGCCAGATAGACCAAGCAGATAAAAATAACACCACAAAGGCCCTGGAATTTAAAATGGAGCACAGCACGAAAACTAGGTCAAAGCTTGCATGCTATAGTTAAACTGGGTAACTGACTACTAAAATAAAACATTAAAATAAGACTCATGGTGGGGTTGTTGCCTTTGTGATAGAGCTCTTGCTTAGCATGCATGAAGTTCAGACAAGAGGGGAAACAGGGCAAGCAAGCAAGCAGGATCCAGACCATTATTCTTTCTGCTCTTGACTAGATGTGATGTGACTAGCTGCTTAAGTCCCTGCCTTGATGTCCCCAAAATGATGGACTGTAACATGCAATTATAAGCTAAACCAGTTCTTTCTTTCCCTAAATTTCCTTTGCTCAGGGTATTTTATCAGAGTAACAGAAATGAAACTAGAAAAGATACGAAGCAGGGATTTGAATTTAAGTCTGATTCTCGTAATTTACAAGGATGGTTATAAAACTCCAGAGAGCATGGTGGTACATGTGTGTAATTCCAGTACTAGTGGGCAAAGGCAGAAGGCTCTGAGTTCAAGACCAGTCCAAGCTATAATAGCATGGCCATGTCTCAAGAAACAAAGATAAAAACAAAACAACAACAAAAAAAGAATGGAAATGGGGAGATGGCTCTTGTTGCACCAGCACCAGGACTTGAGTTCAAATCCATAACATCTACATAAACATGTGTCTGTAACCTTAATGTTATGAGCCACTAGCCTAGCTCCAGGTTGACTGAAAGACACTGTCTTAATGAGGCAGAAGTTGATACAGTACATGTGATGTACTCTTCTCCTTTGGCCTCCACACATGCACTTATGTCCCCTTCACACATTTAGATATACCACATATGCACGCACACACAAAAGAAAAGAGAAATAATTCTAAGTGGGAAAATGGAGAAGGAGCAGTCAGGCAGGCAAGGGAGGTATCTGAGCTGGGACGGGGCAATTGCTGAGCATTTTGTTTGCACTGATAAGGAATCCAAACTTTTCATTAAAAAATACAAAAATATTCCTTACTTTAGACTAGTGGGAATGGCATAATCACTGTGTACCTTGAGGTCAACTAGTCTGATGTTAGTGTGACTTGTGCATTTTGGCTAAAAATATGCAAAGCCTTTCGTAGCTAGTATCCATCCTGAACTCCTTAAAGGTCTGCTGCTATCATGCTGGAGGCATACTCCAGGCTAGATAGCCCAGCAGCTTCCAGGTCATACTTTTGTTTCCATTTTGCCTAGAGGTTGGGACTGCAGATGCACTCTGCCACGTCCAGCTTTTTACACGAATTTCTCAAATTCCAGACATTGAAACTGGGTCATTGGGCTTGAACAGATAACACACTTATCCACTGAGCCATCTCCCCAAACACCCCACCTCCTTCGATAAGAGAGGTCTGTCCAAGGTGGCTCCAGAGATGCCCCAGGTGGAACTACAATCTGATAAAGTAAAAAGTACTTGGTTGTCTGCGTCCTTTCCCAGTGAGTGGGGCCTTCGGCGAGATTCCTAGAAAATTGCAGGTTTGTGGCTGGGAAGGGAGAAAAGCCTGAAGCAGTTAATTTGTGCTGGAATTCCTTCCTGCTCCACAGCTAACAAAATATTCCAGGGGGAAGAACTTGTCTGTGTCTTCTCATACTTGCCTAATGTTCCTCCATTCCTCGGCTGTCTCCCACTGGGTCAGTAGTGAATGCTGAAGGTAGACCTGGAGGGCAGACTGTACCCCACGGTAAAAGAAGTTAGGGAAATTTTACTAAACATTTGTAAAGCCTTTATTATATCCATTCTGAACTTTTGAAAGTAATTTCCTGGAACTACTTGACAGGAGGCTCGTTCCCTTCTCATAGGGTAAAGAATTCTTTCCTAAATGCTTTTTGTGAGCAAGCTCTGAAGAGGAAGGCGATGAATAACATGAAGAGACCCTCTGTTGACATGGCAACAACATCTCTGCATGAAAAGATGAGCCTAATAGTATGTGGTGTGGAAAAATGATGGCTGCAGACAAAGCCTGACAATAAGAATGTGCATTCGGAAGGACTAGATGGGGTAATCATAGTGCCACAGGACTGTTTGGGTAAATTATCTTCAATAATTCACATCTTCCCAAGCTGGTTCCCTCTTTAAAATAAACAAATAAATAAACAAACAAATAAATAAATAAAACAAACTAGTGCCAGGGAATCCACAAGGAAAGATGACCCCAGCTAAGACTCCTAGCAATAGTAGAGAGGGTGCCTGAACTGACCTTCCCCTATGATCAGATTAGTGACTACCCCAACTGTCATCAGAGAGCCTACATCCAGCAACTGACAGAGACAGATGCAGAGACCTACAGCCAAACACTGGGCCGAGCTTGGGGAATCCTTCTGAAGAAGAGAGGGACGAAGGATTGTAGAGTTGAGGGGTCAAGGACATCACAAGAAAACCCACAGAAACAACCAGGGTCCCTGCATGGGACTGACCTAGTACCTGACAGCCCTGGCTGTCCTGGAACTCTCTCTGTAGACCAAGCTGGCCTCAAACTCAGAGATCAGCCTACCCCTGCCTCCTAAATGCTGAGTTAAATGCATGTACCACTATTCCAGCTGTTCTATTCTTTTAAAAATGTTAGCTGGGCCGTGGTGGCGCACACCTTTAATCCCAGCACTTGGGAGTTCGAGGCCAGCCTGGTCTATAAAGAGCTGGTTCCAGGACAGGTTCCAAAACTACAGAGAAAAAAGTTTTATTGGTATGCATTAATTAATTACACATAATAATGGGTTTTATTATGACATTTTCATTCATGTAGATAATGTATTTCAATCCTGTTCTCTCCTAGCACCCTGTATCTAGCACTATGAGAGTTAGCGTGGAGGAAGCTTCCAGCCCAGGTCCATCTTGATTTCTCTCTTATGACTAAGGCAAGTGACATCTTCAAAATTTAGTCTTTCCCATCTAGTTCTACTGAGAAACCAACAACAGTGACAATTGCCTACACTGTTGGGGCCTCAGGGACCTTCCTGTCCAGCAAGTCATAGGGAGTGAGCCTACCCCTGGCATTAGAACTTTTGTTTAATAACCTATGGTTTCTGGGAGCAGTTTTATCTACCCTCCCAGGTTATATCTGCTCAAACTCTCACTGTTTTACTTTTGATTAGCTTATGAAGTATCAGATTTCTTTATGGCTTTTTAAAATAATTGTTATTTTTAATTGTCCCACTCTTCTCTTACTGCAAAGCTTTATTTATTTTGTGTATGTGAAGGATGGCATGCATTACATGGCATGTGTGTAGAGATCAGAAAACAATTTACGGGATCCAGAGATCAAACTCAGATCATCAGGCCAGGAGGCAAGCACCTTTTCCACTGAGGTCATCAGGCTTGGAGGCACTGAACCATCTTGCTGGTTCCTTAATGATCTAATGATTTATCTTTAAGTTGAATTTTTGTTTTGTTTTTGTTTTGTTTTTCTTTTCTTTTTTCTCTTTTTCTTTTCTTTTCTTTTTTGGTTTTCGAGACAGAGTTTCTCTGCATAGCATTGAAGCCTGTCCTGGAATTCGCTCTGTAGATCAGACTGGCCTTCAACTCACAGAGATCCACCTGCCTCTGCCTCTCAAGTGCTGGTATTAAGGGCGTGCACCAGCACCACCCAGCTTTAAGTTAATTTTTAAACCTTTTATTGAAGCTCCTATCAGAAAAATGTACAAATCATAAGTATCATCTGAATAACTAGTTCTAAGGTGAACACAAACACATGTGTACATAAACTCACTTAACAATATCTAGTCAAAAATTGAAAATCAAGTCAGACACACCTGTAGTCTCCTCTATTCTATTCAGAAAGCTGAGGTAGGAGAATTGCTGAGCCTTCAAGGCCAGCCTGAGCAAACATATCATGACCTTATCTCCAAAACACACACACACACACACACACACACACGAGAGAGAGAGAGAGAGAGAGAGAGAGAGAGAGAGAGAGAGAGAGAGAGAGAGAGAGAGAGAGAGAATAGGTAGGACTAAGGGATGATTTATCTATCTTTCTATCCACCTAGTACCTTGGCTTTATAACTTTGTACACGATGATCCCGGCTGAAGTTGTCAGTTCAATGAAACCCACCTGAGCATCTGACCCCTAAACAAATGCTCCCTGTAATTTAAAAAAAAATATTTATATTAATCCCAGCACTCGGGAGGCAGAGCCAGGCAGATCTCTGTGAGTTCGAGACCAGCCTGGTCTACAAGAGCTAGCTCCAGGACAGGCTCTAAAGCTGCAGAGAAACCCTGTCTCGAAAAACCAAAAAAAAAAATTTATAAAGTTTTTATTAACAACCCCTTATAATCGAAGGAAGCATGTTCATAATTTATGCACACCAAGAATATTTTCTAACTAGGAATCTTGGAAACGTAAATAAAGAAGAGTGATTTTTGAGGGGACTTGAAGCTAGGGCTCACAGGTGGCTAAGCTAGGGCTCACAAGTGGCTAAGCAAGTGCCTTGACACTGGGGTATATCAACCCTCTTTCTACTTTTTATTCTAAGACAAAGGCTCACTAAGTTGCCCAAGCTGACCTTGAAGTCACTCTGTAGTAAGTAAACCGTGAAATAGCAATACTATATTGGTCTTCCAAACAGTTGGGATTATTTTTATAATTCCTTGAATGATTATTTTAATTGTCAGAAACTACAAAGTATACAGGCTGTAGAGATGGATGAGTGGTTAAGAGCACTTATTGCCCTTGCAGAAGATTTGGGTTCAGTTCCCCTCACATGGGGACTTACAACCATCCACAATTCCAGTCCCAGAAGATTTAACACACACATAGCGCACAGACATTTCATTAAGGCAAAAACACTAATGCATACACAATAAAAAAGAAATTAATCTTTAGGGATAGAAATTAGGAAGTCTAGTATGTGGCGAAGCCTGCCTGTTCTCCAATAGGATCATACTGACACATCCTGTCTCAAGATTTATTTTAGGGTTAAGGATATGAACCAGTGCTCTGGCATGGTGGAGGCCCTGAGTTGTATCCCCAACACTAGAAATGACAGGAAAAGAAAAACTAAAATAAAAATTCAGCAGTTCTGACTCTGGTGTTACCTCGGTTCTACCAGCAGGGGTAGCTGGTTCACCCCTAGAGAATCCAGACGCCTGCCTGCCAAGTGAAGTTTCTTGTATCTTTGTAAGTGGATTCGTTTCACTTAGCTCCTCTAGAAGCAAGGTTAAACACAGATCTGTTCTCTTACAAAGCAGAGGGTCCTATGTTGTTTAGAAGCCAACATGGTGTGCCAGAATTGTAACTCCTGACAAGAGTTGGCCCGTTGGTTTTGTGGTGAAATGAATCTCCTACACGAGGCCCTGGCCTGTCTTGCTCCTAATAAACGTACTGATTTTACATCAGACCCGTGGTGACTTGGCAACAGTGCTTCACCACAATTGCTATTTGTTCAAACCCTGTCCTATTAACAGGGTATTGGTGGCACATGCCTTTAATCCCAGCATTTGGGAGGCAAAGACAGGCAGATCTCTGTGAGTTCGAGGCCAGCCTGGTCTACAGAGTGAGTTCTAGGACTGGCTCCATAGCTACTGAGAAACCCTGTCTCGAAAAAAAAGAAAAAAAAAACTGTTCTGTTGATTTGATAGATACGTATCAAGTAATTTGAACTGATGTTCTGAAATTACTGTAAGGGTGGATATTTTCAGCATGAATAATGATGCCCATAATTGCAGGAAAACTTAACAACTTAACTTAAACAGCACACCCAATTCCTCAACCAGGAAAAATTAATCCAATACAGGAAATGAAAGAATCAGAGGGCCTCACTCAATCAAACTTGCCAAGTGCTCCACTGAGCCACATCCATGGACTCAGAAGTGTTTTTGGGGGGGTTGGTTTTAATTTTGTTGTTGTTTGTTTGGTTTTGGTTTTTTAATGCAGCCAGTACACAGTGTGGTGCACATCTGTAGGCCCAGCTACTTTAGAAGCTGAAGCAAGAGGATTTCTTGAGCTCAGAAGTTCAAGCCAGCCTAGGCAACATGATGAGACCTGCTCTCTATTTTAAATAAAAACCCAACAGGCAAGATGGCTTAAGAAAAAGTGCTCATTTCACATGTCCACCAACCTGAATTCAGTCTTAAGAACCTTCTACGGAAGGAGAGAACCAACTCCTGAAAGTTATCCTCTGACCTCCAAACATGCACAGTGGCACATGGGCCCCTGACTATCACACCTGCATTATATACTTGCATGTGAGCACACACAAAATAATTTTTTTAATCCAACCAGCTACATAGGCTTAGTAAATGTTTCGTTTTCTCTTTTCTCTGTCTTTGTTTTGTTTGCTTGTTAAAACAGACTCTCCCCATGTTTTGAAGGCTGGCCTGGAAATTGCAATGCTCCTATTTTAGTCTCCATAGTGATTTGTTTTCAGGCATGTGGCATCAGGCTTAGCTTTCATGGGCCTTCTGAACCACAAACATCAGCACTAACTATTGCAGTACACTGGAGGCAAAAAACATTGGTGGGGGTTTGCATATGGTGCTTTTCTTGGTGTATAGAGTAGATGTTGTCTTTGATGTAGTAACTGTCTAATGGATTCAAGGCCCTGGGTTTGATTCCCCAGCACAGGAAAAAAGATTGTTAAAGAGAAGTGGACCTGAGAAAGATCATGGAAAGATCAGCAAGGTAAAGTGCAATGGGTTTCTGTCTTGTTCAGTGTTCTATTGCTGTGAAGAGACACCATGACCAAGGCAACTCTTATAAAGAAAAGCATTTAATTGAGGGCTGGTGTACAGTTCAGAGGGTTAGTCATCATTATGGAGGGGAGCATGGCAGCAAGCAGGCAGACATGGTGCTGTAGAGGTAGCCAAGAGCTACATATCCTGATCCACTGAACTAGAGACACTGGGCTTCATGTGGGCTTTAAAACCTCAAAGCCCACCCTCAGTGACATACTTCCTCCAACAAGGCCACCCTCCTAATCCTTTCAGATAGTGCCACTCCCTTATGAGCAAGCATTCAAATCTCTGACCCTATGGGGACATTGTTATTTAAACTACCACAGTTTCCTTGTGCTAGTTACAGCAATGCAAGTGTGCATATAAAAAACTGCCTTCAACCTTGCATGAAATCTCTAGGAAACAATCTTATACACATATGTGGCATGAGTGTAGATAGAGTAACAGGCTTGTCAAATGGGGACACTGAAAAAAGCACTCCACTTGACAGCCCCACATCCTCCATGCCTGCCCAGTAGCAACAGATGGTACCAGGAAAATAATATCCATCCTTGCTACCAAAAGAGACTGAAGCAGGGTCCAAGTGGCACCATACAAATGAAGCAAACCAGGAGGACATTGCATAGACCCTGAAAACCAAATTGTCATTGTTATGATTTAGATAAAAAATGGTGCTGTTCCCTGAGTGGCTGCAGTGGGCAGTGGGTCTCAAGACCATGGCAGGGCATGAAAGCAGCCAGTCCCAGGAAAGGAGCCCCTGAGTGGCCTTCCGGCCACAAGAGGCAGTGAGTCCCAGGCAGGGAGCTGTGTGGTGGGTGAGAGACCAAGATGGATAGGCACGCCCTGCAGAGTGAGATTGGATATTTATTTGGTGGGTTATAGAGAGGAAAGGGAAAGGGGGAAAAGGGGAGAAGGGAGACGAACAGCAAAGGTCAAGTGCAACCTTCAGTGACCATGGAGGACCCAAAAAAGAGTAGCTCTGGGTACCAACCAAGTAAGTTCTTTGTCATTTTTTAATCAGTAACTCAAGTAAAATCTTATCCTTCTCAAAGATCTCTGACAGTTTAATAGCTGAGAGGTTTTACCAGGTTACCTCACCAAATAAATTTCAAATCAAATTTCTCTCTTATGCCTCCTTCCATAGTCTTAAAAATACTTTTCATTGTACAAAAATATGCCACAGTCATTATGTGTCTAAAACTTTTGTTTTCACAAACCCAAGAAATTCTTGTGAGTTTCAGGGAGCCAAATTAAAGGATCCACCTTAAACATGTCAGATAACCCCCCCTCCAAGAAGCTGAATTAAAGGATCCACCTTAAACAGGTCAGATACCCCCTCAATTCCCTGGTCTTAATTTTTTTCCCTTAATTTAACTTTGTTCTTTGTTCTGCCAATACCTAAAACAGGATAAGAGACACCAGATATTTCCATGCCACAGACACTGGTCAGGAGCAAAGAGACCAGCTATGCCAGGATGTGGCCAGCACCCAGTCTCCTCAGGTTCCCTCCCCCCCAAAGACGATACCCACAAATAATCCAGAAGCAGTCTTGACAATTTGCTGCCCCAATTCTGTCAAACTGTGGTGTCTAATCTCCTGCTTTTTATTGTAAAAAAGAGCTGGGAATGTTATGGTTTTCATCTCTTTAAGAGGCAAGCCATGCCCACTCCCGGCAACCCCTGCCCTCCATCTTGATTCTCACGGTTCCTCCTGGCATGCACGCATGCTTCCCCTGCTTCCCCCTCTCCACTTTCCCCCCTCTCTCTCTCCCTCCCTCTCTCTCTCTCCCTCTCTCTCTCTCTCTCTCTCTCTCTCTCTCTCTCTCTCTCTCTCTCTCTCTCTCTGCCCTCCTTCTCCCTTCCCCCTCCATAAATCCCTGAATAAATATTCAACCTCACTCTACATGTTGTGTCTATCCACGTCTCTGTTTCCCTGCCCGGGGGGGGGGGGGGGGGGGGGAACCAACCACTGCTCGGGAACCGGCAGCTATCTCTGCCTGGGACTGGCTGCTCCCAGAGTCTACTGCTTGCCTACTGCCACTGGGGACCTCCCAGCATTTTTAAAAAATCATAAAAGCTGCTAGAAGCCAACCTGTCTCTTTTTGTTATGAAACGTTTTTTTAATAATTAAATATTTAAATGCCATATTCCCCAGATCTCTAGCAGTTGAGGGCTGTTTATCAGGTATAACTACAGTATAGAATCTGCCTGGAGAGCTGGGTCCGAGCTTGACTGTACTGGCTTTCAACTTAGCAAGTAAAATTTACACACATAAAAAGACAGAAAGAAGAAAAACTGCTTGCAATAGAAGGTTAACAGCAGAACTGACAATAGTAGAGAACCGATTAATATATTTTAAATCAGGGTTGGATTAAGAGACATAAAAGTACATACAGTTCAAAACATGAGACATTGCTTTGTTAGTCTAGAATGAGATACAATGAACAGACAATTATAACATTTAATAGTAAACAGAGGTGTATTTAAGTTACATGTATGCACACACACAGTGAACAGGAATTAAGCAAAGTGGGTGCTCTTGGTGGGCCCTACCAAAGGCATGCCACTGTGTAAAACACACATGTAACAGAGTCAGCAGCAGGGAACCAGGCAGGGAATACCTCAGTAAAGAACTTGCTCACCTGACCTGGCTCTCAGGTAAGATAGAGACAAAGTCATCTGACATCAGTCAAAATGGTGGCAGTTACATGTTGTATGGAGAAGCCACGTTTTTTGAACCGCAGGAGATTTAAACATAATAACAAGAGAGACCTAGAGGAGTGATCCACCCTGTTGCTAAGCCACTGTGCCACAAGCCATGGCGGGGAGCAAAGGCTGGAATTGAAAACTGACTCTTGTCCAGGCAACTCGGAAGCTAGAGAAGCACTCTCCACTTGATAGCTCCATATCTTCCATGCCTACCCAGTAGCAACAGATGGTACCAAGAAAATAATATCCATGCTTGCCATCAAAAGAGACTGAAACAGGGACCAAGTGGCACCATACAAATGAAGCAAACCAGGAGGACATTGCATAGACTCTGAAAGCCAAATTGTCATAATTACAGACCCCAAATACCAGGACCTGACCAGTGAGATAACTAAAACAATGGTCTGGTAAAACCAAGGTTAAATAGGATCCATGTCCTAACCCAAGAGATCCAATGTCCATGATTCAACAGTGAAGAAATAAAAATCCAGGTGTCACAACAAACCTGGAATAATCACAGTATGAATAAATATGAAAGAAAAGCAGGATTCACTAATCAATTAAAAGAAAAAAAAAACAAGGTCCATCAGATGCTAGAGCTATGTGAGGAAGTTTTTTTTTTTTTTAGATTTATTTATTTATTTTGTTTACAGTGTTCTGCCTGAATGTATTTCTGCAGGCCAGAAGAGGGCACCAGATTTCATTACAGATGGTTGTGAGCCACCATGTGGTTGCTGGGAATTGAACTCAGGACCTCTGGAAGAACAAGCAGTGCTCTTAACCCCTGAGCCATCTCTCCAGCCCCTGTGAGGAAGTTTTTAAAGTATAATAACGAAAGCGATTCAATAAAGAATTACAGGTAAGTGTTGAGATAAGTTCAGTGGTTAAGAGCACTCACGCTCTTCCGAAGGTCCTGAGTTCAATTTTCAGTGCCCACATGGCAGCTTACAACTGTCTAATGCCTTCTTCTGGTATGTAGATGCACATGCAGACAAAATACCCATATACATAAAATTTATGACTAAATGAAATTTTAAAACAATTACAAATAAATGTGAAATAAATGAAGAAATGGAAACCTGTACCAGGAGGTACAAAACAGAAGTAAACAGAACTGACACAACTGGAAAAAAGTACATGAAACTTAAAATTCAGTCCCAGCACTTCAGAGGCCAAGGCAGAAATACTGGCTGGGCAGCCTGGGCCACAGCATGGGATCCTGTTTCAAAACAAAACTTAAAAACAAACAAAACATCTTAAGTGACCTGTTCAGTGACAGAATAAATAGAACATAAGATGAGTGATCTTGAAGATAGAGCAGGAGGAATTACTAGTCTGAATGATGGAAGCAAATACACACATGTTGTGCAATCACGAAGACTGGAACAACCCTGGCATCCCACACGTACCTGCATGAACTAAACAAAACAGCTTTAACAATATGAAGCTGGGAAAAGGGTATAGCTTGGTTGGTGGAGTGCTTGTCTTGCATGCCAAAAGTACCCAGAACCTCATAAATTAGCTGTGATGGTACATCACAGGAGGAGGTGGCAGCAGGAAGATTGTATCAAAAATTGAAGTCATACTGAGCAACATAGTGAGTCTGAGACCAGCATGGAAACATTGTTCCTCTTTAAAGAAAGAGAAAGAGAAGAGGGAAAGAAAGGGAAGGGAGAGAAGGCGAGGACAGGACAGGACAGACTAGACAAGACAGACCAGACAAGATGAGATGCTGAGATAAGACAAGGTTTAAACCCGGAGGCTGAGATAAGATCCCTTGAGGGTAGACATGAAGCCAGCAAAGGGAGTTTCTCAAACAAAAAATGGGAAGTTAGCTTCCCTGGTTCAGGTCTATAATCCCAGCTACCCAGTAGTCTGAGACAGGAGGATCACAAGTTCAAGGCCAGCCTGTTCTACACAGAGAATTCTAGTCAGCCTAGACAACTTAGTAAGGCCCTGTCTCAAATTTTAAAAGTTTAAAAGAGGCTAAGCAAGTAGATCAGTGAGTGGGTAGAGCACTTCCCTAATATATATAAGACCCTGTGTTCAATCTCCAGTACCACAGAAGTAAGTAAATAAATAATAACAATCATGAATCAAAATCTGATTAAAACTTAGTTTCTGGTTTAGAGATTGCTTGAAGAACAGCAATGTTGATAAAATAATATATTGAACTGTATGAATTGTAATTTAGTTATTTTGTGTGAGTACAAAAGGGACATAGCCGCAGAGAGAGGTTAGAGAGGCACTTACAGAAGTCACTTCTTGCTTCCTGCTGGCTTCTTGAGCCTCTGTTGCTAGGCTTCTTGAGCCTCCTTATTCCCCAGGGAAAGGTGAGTGCGCTATCCACCCATCCTGCAGCCCCATGACACAGGACAATCAGATCCACAGCCTCACGATGCAGGACAATCAGACGCGATAGGGAGCCAAATCAAAGCAGGAATTCATTTTATTACTGTGAGCATCAGTTTATACAGTTTAAGTGACATGGTGTGATGTGGGGGTTCTTCCATCCAATGAGAGGCAGCCAAGCCTTCCCTCTGGCTGGAGGGGCATCTACCTAATTTCTGCTGTCTCATCTGCACTCAAACTCCAGCCAGGCTTTTTTCTATCCTGTAGGCCTGAGATAATTTTGGCCCAATAGCTTCCCACCGTGAGACAAAACTCAGGTTGTTGACTTTATCAGTAAGTGTCTCTACCTACTGAGCCATCTTGCCAGTCCAATAAAATAATATTAATGTAGAGTCCATCAAAGGGTTTATCCAATCCAGGAAATTATCAAACGTCAGTTGCAAATCCTATACCACTGTATACTGGCCATGTTGTTGCCTTTTTTTTCCTCTGCATACTTTTGCTAATGTAACATCAAAACCAGCACTTTTAGGGATCACAAGAACCAAGAGCCAGGTGGTGGTGGTACACACCTTTAATCCTAACAATTAGAGAGGCAGAGAGAGGCAGATCTCTGAGTTCAAAGCCAGCCTGGTCTACAGAGCTAGTTCCATAACAGAAAAGGCTACACAGAGAAACCCTGTCTCAAAACAAAAGAAAAAAAGCAAAAGAACCAAGAAACATGCAGCAGTCTTCCAAAATAATAGCCCTCAGGATCTAGGGAGCAGCTAGAACAGTGCCTGTGGAATACGCTGTGGAAGACACATTGAGAACACTTTCTGCTTTGTTACTGAAATTCTGTCTGTGTCTCTTCGGTGTTGTGGCCAAGTTTTGAAGTAGAAAATTGTTCATTTTGGGTTTTGGCACAGGTTCCTGCTATGTCTCAAATTCATGCTCCTTCCCTCATTTTCCTGAGTGCTGAAATTCAACACCATGTCCATGTGCTGAAAGCCACTTTGAGTCAACAAGTTGTTTGAGAACTGAAATGGCTCTGCAGATGAAGTGCTCACTGCCAAGGCTGATGGCTTGAGTTCAATCTCCAACATCCTGTCTTAGTTAGGGTTTCTATTGCTGTGAAGAGACACCATGACCACAGCAACTCCTTTATTGTTTGTATTAAGCTACACTTTTTTCTCCGATTCCCTCCCTCTTCCTCCCCTCTACCCTCCCCCATGACCCCCACACTTCAGATTTACTCAGGAGATCTTGTCCTTTGGGGCTTGCTTACAATTTCAGAAGTTTAGTCCACTATTATCATGGTGGGGAGAATGGCAGCATGCAGGCAGATATGGTGCTGGAGAAATAGCTGAGAGTCCTATATTTTGCAGGCAATCGTCAACATAAGTCCACATAAAGAAAAGAAGGAGGAAGAGTACCATGGTCCCAGAAAAGTCTTCATTGTCTCAGACTGGAAACCAAGTCTCACTGAGGAAGCAGGAAATTTTAGAGACAAATTCTCACTCTGCAGCTCAGGCTGGCCTGGAACTCAATATGTAGCCTATATTGACCTCAGTCAGCCTCCTGAGTGTTGATATTATAAGGATGAGCCACACTGCCTACTTAGTTTTGAGGTTTTAAGAGTTAATTATTTTTATTTTATGTGTATGAGTGTTTGCCTGAATGTATGTAAGTGCACCCCGTGCATGCAGTGTCCTTAGAAGCAAGAAGAGGGCTTTGGATTCCCTGAAACTGAAATTGCAGCTATTTGAGAACTGTACCAGTACTGCACCTGGGTCCTCTGCAAGGTCATCAAGTGTTTGAGCTTGATCCTGGGACCCACATGGTAGAAAGAGAAAACCAACTCCTGCAAGTTGTCCTCTGACCTCCATATATAAATAAGCTTAGAGGTGGTGGCATACACCTTTAATCCTAGCACTTGGGAGGCAGAGGCAGACTGATCTCTGTGAGTTTGAGGCCAGCCTGGTTTACAGAGCGAGTTCCACAATAGCAAGACCTACACAGTAACCACAGAAATTGTGTAGCCACAGCAGCTGGTAGGGGAAGGCAGGAAGATCAGAAGTTCTATGTAATCCACTGCTACATAGTAAGTTCAAGGCCAGCTTGGTCTATATAAAAACGTATACACATATGTGTTTATATATGTGTATGTATGTATATACATACATATATTTATGACTAAAATGCAAAAAACAGCAACTAACCATACATGCATTGTACATTATAATTCCAGCACTTGAGGAGTGGAAGGTAGAGGATTAGAAGTTCAGGGTCAGCATAGACTACATAAGACTCAGTCTCAATTTTAAAATAAAGAGAGAGAGAAAGGAATGTTTGTGTGTGTGTGTGTGTGTATGTGTATGTGTGTGTGGTTTTTGTTGAGATGGTTTTCATTGAATAAATCTAGAGACATCAGTACCAATTTGGTAAAATCTGTTCCAAATAATAAAAAAGTGAATATTTTCGTTTGTTCTTTTAGGGAGTGGTTTATTTATTTTATGTGAATGACTGTTTTGTCTATATGGATGTATTCCACCACGTGCATTCCTAGTGCTGATAGAGGCCAGAAGAGGGTGTCAAAGCCCCTGAAATTGGAGGTGGTTGTGAACCATCATTCTGGTACTGCAAACCAAATCTTGGCCCTCTGGAAGAAAAGTAAGTTTTTTTTTTCCCACAAGACGGCGTGGGAGAGACGCCAGACACAGACACACGGGACACGGAACCGCTCCGTGACAGAATCACAGACACCAAGGACCCGGGATGTGAACTCGGGACCTCACTCACTCGCGCCGAGGATGCGCAAGGCACTTACACGCTGAGCCACCGCCCAGCTCGGTATTTTTAACCTTAATTTACAGCCATCTACACACACACAGACACACACACACACACACACACACACACACTTTTTGTTGACAAGGTTTATACTATTCAGTCTAGGCTGTCCTTGAATTTCTGATCCTCCTACTTCCTTCTCTTCAGTGCTGGGATTATAGACTTGTGCCACTATACCATGCTTAAGGCTAATGTTACTTTGCTACAAAAAAACATTTTAAAACAAACAGTAGGGGGCTGGAGAGATGATTCAGTGATTAAGAACATGTATTGTTATTGCAGAGGACTCAAGTTCATTTCCCAGCACCCATGTCAGAAGCTCACAATTGTTTGTAACTCCAGCTCTAAGATGCTGTAAGACAACGGCCTTTTATTGTTTTAGTAAAACTCTGATTGGCCAGTAGCCAGGCAGGAAGTAGAGGTGGGGCAACAAGAACAGGAGATTTCTGGGAAGAGGAAAGGGTTGGTCTGCAGTCATAATGCAGATTCAGAGGAAGCAAGATGAGACTGCCTCACTGATAAAAGGTACCAAGCCTCGTGGCTAACACAGAGAAGAATTATGGGTTAATATAAGATAAGAGAGTTAATAAGAAGCCTGAGCTAATAGGCCAACAAGTTTATAATTAATATAGACCTCTGAGTGTTTCTTTGGGACTAAACAGCTGCAGGGCCAGGAAGGACAGAAACCTCAGTCAACACAAGGAGATGTCTCTAACCTCAGGTATACACACACACACACACACACACACACACACACATTCACACACACAAATAATAATGATGATGAAGAAGATTTTTTTAAACAGTACATACAGGGAGAAAGACAACTAACTATACACAGACATCTATCTACAGGCAGGCATGCAGGCAGGGAGGCAAAACAAATCAAGTAATGTTTAAAATAATTTGACCACATAAGCAAATAGAATTTGTTCTAGGTATGAAAGACTGGCTATTTTCTCAAAATCAATCAAAGTAATATGGTACAGCAACAGGTTGAGGAAGAAAAATCATATAATCAGATCAGTTGATGCAAAGAATCACATAAACCAAATCAGCATTGACAAACTCTAGCACCCCACAATGAGGTTGCCAGAGAAGATGGGGTGGGCATATTCCTGCCTAGTTTTCCCATTCAGTTCAACTAAAACCCTGTGTGACAGGGGAAAAGCCAGAGAGAGATAACTTGCTTCCTGTGTTTCCTTTTGCCTAATGTATCCACTACTAGCTGCTGAAGAAACAAGCAACCTCCAAACATTAAGCCAAAAAAGCCCTCCCTCCAAGAAAAACAAAACAAAACAAAACAAACAAACAAACAAAACACCAAGAAAACATTGTCATTCATCTAGGGGACCAGATCAGGTTCAGCCTAGTGAAGCATGTGACGGTCCAAACTGACATACGGGAAGAGGCGAAGGGGCTTTGCAACAGACCTTCAGCAGATATTTCTAGACATGAATAATCTTCTGTCTAAAGGAGAAAATGTTTCTGGTTATTTTCATTTGATTAGGAGCTACCTAAAAGAGACGTTAGGGTCTATCCCTAACATCCTAGGGTCTATCCTAGCATGTTGGCACACACTTAAAGACCCAGCTGTTCAAGAGGCTGAGACTGAAAGACCATTTAAGCCATGGAATTCAAGGCCAGTGTGGACAACACAGCAAAAACTCATGTCAAAAATTCAGTTGTGAACTGAGGATGTACCTCAGCCAGTGAAGCACTTACCTAGCATGCTGGAACCCTGGGTTTGATCCCGAGCACTGCATACAACCAGACATGTTGGCCTATGCCTGTAACCCCAGTACTCGAGAGCTGACATCAGGAGAATCAGAAGTTCAAGGTCATCCTTAGCTATACAATAACCCTGTCATACATGAGACTGTCTCAAAAAATCCCAATTGCTGTAGATTATGCAAGAAAACAAACATTAGCCCATTTTATACCTCTTACCTAAAAGTAACCAACCATATGAGAGTCATGCATTTGAAAAATTTCAAATATTTTAACAGGCAAAGACAATTAACTGTCATTTTGGGTCATTTGGTAATAATAGATAATTTGCCTTTAAGAAGGAATCTTGAAGGCCTAGCAAAGTAGAGCATGCCTGTAAACACACATTTAGAAGATTGAGGCAGAAGGATCTCAAATTAGAGAGAAGCCTGGGTTATTTAGCAAGACCTTGGTGGAAAGAAAGAAGTGGGAGTGGGGGAAGGAGGGAAGAAGGAAAAAAGCGAGGAGATGGGTGCCCTGATATATCTGCTTTGAATTGTTATGCTCTTTTAACATAGCATCCAGCAAGCTGAAATGGAGCCAAATATGAAGTAGTCTGTTTTTTAAATAAAGTTTTATTAGACAGAAAAAATCAACAAGGTTTCTATATAATAACAGTCAAAATTTCAAATACAATCCCTTACACAATTGCCCTGAGGAAGATTAGAAGCCTCGAATCACTCACAGTTCTTGGGAGGCAAATAGAAAGTCTTAATAGTCAGAGACTAGTCTGGGCTATAGAGGGAAATTGTCTCAAAAGAAAGAAGGGGAGTACTGGGGGGTCACACCCAGGACCTTGCCTACAGCAGATAAGCACTTTATCACTGAACTACACCTCCAGTCCTAACACTTCAAAAACTGTAGCATGATTAATAAAAAACCCAGAGACAGAAATTGGGGTTCAATCTGAAGGTCAGAAAAGCAAAACAGCCTGCCACTGGCTCTTACCTCCACCTTAGTCTGAAATGGGGATCCTGCCTCCAGGAATCTCAGAATGAGACTGTGAGTGAGAGCTGTCTCCTCCAGTATTATAATCCTCTCTAGGGCTGGGATTAAAGGCGTGTACCACTATTGCCTGGTTTTTGTGACAAACTAGTGTTACTGCTGGTATTAAAGTTGTGTGTCACCACTGCCTGATCTGTAAGGCTGACCAGTGCAGCTGTTTTACTCAAGCTTTATTTATTAAAATACAAATGAAATATCACTATGTTTCCCCTTTTGTCTGAAATAAAAAAAGAAAAAGGGTTAGGCTATAGCTAATATAAGAAAGACTATATACAGAAAGTACAATGACTATATATAATATATTCAGGCAATAAGTACATCAGCAATGTCTAGTCCATTTGCATTTGACAAATTTAGAGAAAATACTCCATTTCTATCCTATCTTGGTGAGTCCAAAGTCTTATACCTAATTTACTTTTGATCATAAATTGCTTTCTGCATCTGGTAAACAAGGAAAACTATAACTATCTAGTCTTCAATTCCCTCAGAGGCCCAAGAAGGAAATAATATTAACTGAGCAAGCAGGAAGTGCAAGCAAGTGACTTCCAAAAAATATGAGAAATGACTGAAAGAGTTGTCTGCCTGGACAGTCACCCAAAGTTCCTCTGTAACATTGGGGCATCCATCTCTGTGTATTATAAGCTTCTGTGTGTTTCTTTGGAACTGAACAGCTGTGGGACTGGGCAGGATAGAAATTTCTGTCTACAAAAAAAACTTTATTTTAGTTTATTTTTTGAGTCATGGTCTCACCATGTAGCTCTGACTGATTTGGAAATTCCTATGTAGATCACACTGGTCTTGGACTCACAGATTCACCCCACCTCTTGCCTCCTGAGTGCTGGAATTACAGTCACTTCAAAACTTTTAAAGGAAGCCAAGCATAGCAGTGCATGACTGAGGCTAATATATGAGGACTACCAAGAGGTCCAGGCCAGCAGCCAGTACTACAGAGCTAGACCCTGGCTCAACACACACACATCCCAAAGGGAAGGGAAGTTACAGATGGTGTCAGCTGGAGCCTGAGCAACCTCGTACAGTACCCAAGATGATGACCAAGAACAAATAATAAGGGCAGAAGTCCAAGAATGTGTTTCACATATCCCCAGCCAACCAAAATCCTTCAAGGCTAAAAACCAAGGGAAAAGCAGATACCACTAATATTAGAAAGATAAACATTGTGAATAACAAAGATAACAGCATGGGCAGCACTATTGTAAACATCCAGAAATGTACACCCTTCCCCAAGATTCCTCCCTCACCCCCACCCTGCCTTGTGCAATTTCTTACCGTTATATTCTCTGTTCTCTTTAGTTATTTTTTTGAGACAAGGTTTCACTATGTATCCCTGGCTGTCCTAGAACTCATTCACTATGTAGATCAGGCTGGCCTCAAACTCACAGAGATCCACCTGCCTCTGCCTCCCCAGTGCTGAAATTTAAGGGGTGCACCATCACACCTAGCAAGAGACTTTCTTTGGAACCTGTGTATAAACCTCAGCAGCATTTGAACAACGATTCATTTGTAATAAGGTATTGATTGTCAAACTCCCCCAAAAGATAAATAATTCATTTGTAATAAGATATTGATTATCAGGGCCGGGCGATGGTGGCGCACGCCTTTAATCCCAGCACTCGGGAGGCAGAGGCAGGCGGATCTCTGTGAGTTCGAGACCAGCCTGGTCTACAAGAGCTAGTTCCAGGACAGGCTCTAAAGCCACAGAGAAACCCTGTCTCGAAAAACCAAAAAAAAAAAAAGATATTGATTATCAAATTCCCCCAAAAGATAAATAATTAACTCTTTTTATACCCAAAGGGAGTGGAAACCTAGGAGAAAATATTCAGGAAACTGTGATTAATTGGGCTTCCAAACAAAATGTGGGTTGGGGTTGTAGCTCTGTGGTAGATCTTGTCTTCTGAACTCCAAACACTGTAAAAATGTTTGCCTGGAAAGAGACTCTTTGAAAAGAATGAAAGACAAGCTACAGACCAGGAGATAATGTGAGAAAAGTTTCTTGTAAAACTACACATGAGGGATGATGAGACAGCTCAGTGGATGAAAGTGTGCTTTTTCCTAAGCCTAACCACTGAGTTGGATTGCAGCCCCACAAGGTAAGAGACAACCATCACAACTTGTCCTCCAGCCCTAACCTCCACACAAATAAATAAACGTAATTTACAAAACTAAGCGCGTAACAACCACATGAGAGGCAGCATTGTATTGCATCCTTCCACTCACTATTCCATGATCTTAGGAACTTTATTCCTAACAGCTGCAGCTGGAATTACCCAAGTGTTCTTCAGTGAGAAATGAGAGGTAATACGTCCCTGCTCAGAAATCAATCAGCAATAAACTGGAAAAGATTAGTGATAAATGCAACATCTTAGCTGAATCTCAAGGAAATTATTCTGGGTGAATTTTTTAAAAAAGATTTGATTTTAGAAGGTTACATCAAAGAGTCTGGATCGACCACCAAGGAGCCCGCATAGGACCAACCTAGGCCCTCTATAGATGAGTAACAGTTATGTAGCTTGGTCTACTTGTGGGACTCCTAGCAGTTAGGGAGCAGGACCTGCCCCTAACACTTTGGCTGCCTCCAAGGAACCTATTCCTCACACTGGATTGCCTTCCCCAGCTTTAATACAAGGGGAGGAGCTTAGTCCTACCTCAATTTGATATGCCATGTTTTGTTGACACCCATGGAGGCCTGCCCCTTTCTGAACAGAAACAGAGGAGTGGATTGGGGGGTAAGGGGAGGGGAGGGAAGGGAATAGGAGGAGAGGAGGAAGGGGAAACTGTAGTCGGGATGTAAAATAAATGACTATTTGGTTTTTTGAGACAGGGTTTCTCTGTAGCTTTGGAGCCTGTCCTGGAACTAGCTCTGTAGACCAGGCTGGCCTCAAACTCACAGAGATCCACCTGCCTCTGCCTTCTGAGTGCTGGGATTAAAGGCGTGTGCCTCCACTGCCTGGATGAATAAATTTAATTAATAAAAAAGAAGGCTATGTAGTAAAATTGTTTCTGAAAACCTAATAATATAAAATAAATACATAAATAAATAAAACCAACAAATTACCTTTAAAAATCTCAATAAATTAAATCTCTATAAAATTGGTAGATTACCCCAGTGCAATTTTCTGTTTTTGATATTCTATTATAGTTGTGTAAAGATATAGAACCTCTCTGTATTATACATTTTTGCAACTTTGTGTGAGCTTATTCATTACTTCAGAATTAAAAGTTAAGCTAGGAGTGGTGATTCATGGTTGCAATCCTAACATTCAGGAGGTTGAGGTAAGAAGAGCACCCATAAGTTCAAGGCCACCGTGGGCTACTTAATGTTTCATACTTGCATAGGCTATAGTGTGAGACTCTCAAAAGGCTCCTAGGGCAAGTGAGATGACTCAGGGGATTAGGATACTTGCTGTCAAACTTGATTACCTGGGTTTGATCCCCAAGACCCACAAGGTGTAGGAAGAGACCCAACTCCTGAAAGTTGTTCTCTCACCTCCACATTCAGGTCTGTGGCACCCACAATACCCCCCTACATGCACTATAGCAATGTAATTAAACTTAGAAAGCACCCTGGGCCTTTGTCCTCTCCAAGTGTTCCTTGTGAAAACTGCTCACCAGGCTTTTCAAGTGGCCAAGAGATAGGAGGAAAGAGAGTCTAAGCCAACATGCTGCTGCTGGTCTGGGCACTCATGTACACTGTGTCATAGGTGTGAGGTAATAACTGCAATGGACTGTAGAGTCAGGCATCCATCATGGTGCTGGGAGATATTCCATGGTGCAAGGTACCCAAAGAGGAAGCCATTAGGGCTGCAGTGTGGCTTTTCAATAAAGTACTTGCCTAGAACACTTCAAATTTGGGGTTCTACCTCCAGCACTGGGAAAGAAGGGAAAAAGTGGGAGAAGATGAAAGGATGAGAGAAGGAGAGGGGAAGAAAGACTGGGGGTAGAAAAGGAAAGAGGAGCTGGGTGGTGGTGGCGCACGCCTTTAATCCCAGCACTTGGGAGGCAGAAGCAGGTGGATCTCTGTGAGTTCAAGACCAGACTGGTCTACAAGAGCTAGTTCCAGGACAGGCTCCAAAACTACAGAGAAATCCTGTCTCAAAAAACAAAAACAAAAAACAAAACAAACAAAGAAAAAGAAAAAGAAAGAAAGAAAAGGAAAGAGGAAGGAAGGGAAGTGGGGGAGAGAGAGAGAAAGTAAGAAAACAACCTGCCTAGGTGGGGGACAAAGGCAGGCTCAAGAATCCAAGACCATGGTCTAGGGAGATAGATGGCTAAGCAAGAAAAGGTACCTACTTTCAAACCCAATGTGCTGATTTAATCCCCAGAGCCTACACAGAAGAAGAGAACCAAGTCCACCAAGTTGTCCTCTAATGTTTACTCCCACACTTATAGCAATGTACCCACACACATATGCACACAGACATAGATTTTAAAAGTTAAATATTTTTTTCAATTTTTATTGATATTTATTGAGGTCTACATTTTTCTCTGCTCCCTCCCTGCCTCTCCCTTCCCTGCTTCAATCCTCCCCCAAGGTCCCCATGCTCCCAATTTACTCAGGAGATCTTGTCTTTTTATACTTTCTACTTCCCATATAGATTAGATCTATGTAAGTCTCTCTTAGTGTCCTCATTGTTGTCTAAGTTCTCTGGGATTGTGGTTTGTAGGCTGACTTTCTTTACTTTATGTTCAAAAACTACCTTTGAGGAGGCGCGACGCAGAAAGGTCACACAGGCTCTTCCAACATGGCGGCGGCAGCTCTGCGGGGCGGCTGGTGCCGCTGTCCGCGAAGGTGCCTAGGCAAAGGAGTCCAAATTCTCTCCAGCCACAAACTACCCCATGGTTCAAGCTACCAGATAAGCCGGCCAGGAGGAGAGCTGACACTGACCAAATCCTATTCTACTGGGAACAGAAAAGGGTTTTTGTCAGGCTTACTAGACAACATCAAACAAGAATTAGCCAAAAACAAAGAGATGAAAGAGAGTATAAAAAAGTTCCGAGATGAGGCAAAGAAGCTAGAAGAATCAGATGCTCTCCAGGAAGCCAGAAGAAAATATAAATCCATCGAGTCAGAAACTGTGCGAACCAGTGAAGCCATAAAGAAGAAGCTTGGGGAACTGACAGGGACAGTGAAGGAGAGTCTTGATGAAGTCAGTAAGAGTGACCTTGGCCGGAAGATCAAGGAGGGGGTAGAAGAGGCTGCCAGGACAGCCAAGCAATCAGCAGAGTCAGTATCCAAGGGTGGGGAGAAGCTGGGCAAGACGGCAGCCTTCAAAGCCATCTCCCAGGGTGTAGAGTCGGTGAAGAAGGAGATTGATGAGAGCGTACTAGGACAGACGGGGCCCTACCGCCAGCCCGAGCGGCTCCGGAAAAGGACGGAGTTTGCTGGAGCGAAGTTCAAAGAAGACAAAGTGTTCCAGGCTAATGAGGAAGCGTTGGGGCTTGTACTACACAAGGACTCCAAGTGGTACCAGCAGTGGAAGGACTTCAAAAACAACAATGTGATGTTCAACCGCTTCTTTGAGATGAAGATAAAGTACGATGAGAGTGACAATGTTCTCATCCGGGCATCCCGGGCCTTAACGGACAAAGTCACTGACTTGCTGGGGGGCCTTTTCTCAAAGACAGAAATGTCAGAGGTGCTCACAGAGATCCTTAGAGCGGACCCAAACTTCGACAAGGACCGCTTTCTTCGGCAGTGTGAGAGTGACATCATCCCCAACATCCTAGAGGCCATGATTTCTGGGGAGCTCGACATTCTCAAAGACTGGTGCTATGAAGCTACTTAAAGCCAGCTGGCCCACCCTATCCAGCAGGCCAAGGCTATGGGCCTCCAGTTCCACTCCAGAATCCTCGACATCAGCAATGTGGACCTGGCCATGGGCAAGATGATGGAGCAGGGTCCTGTGCTGATTGTTACCTTTCAAGCCCAGTTGGTGATGGTGATCAAGAACCCCAAAGGCGAGGTGGTTGAGGGTGACCCGGACAAGGTGCTACGCATGCTGTATGTGTGGGCACTCTGCAGAGACCAGCAGGAGCTCAACCCTTATGCTGCCTGGCGCCTTCTGGACATTTCAGCCTCCAGCACAGAACAGATCCTCTGAGGGCAGCGGTGGTATCTAGGCAGCTCCAGAGCTAGACCATCGTGGGACAGATACACAGAGGCGCCATGAGGCACCTTGGCACAAGACCGATAAGACTATGTATGGCCTCTTCCCCAAGTTCTTCAGGGCAGTTGTGAAATCACTAGACAAGGAAAAGGCTGGAGGTGCCTGGCAGGGTTGGGAAGTACCCCAGAATGCCACAGGGGACTGCTGGCAGTGTCACGAAGTCCCAGCCCAGGGACTCCTGTGGTCATTGGGATGAGGCCTGGCCTGCTGTTCTAAGTAGTCCACTGGCATGGCCTGCCAAGCCGCTTTAGTTTTTGTTTTTTTTAATCAGTGCTCTTCCTGTACATAAGCCTAAGATCTGGACATAATAAAACACCAAAGTGCAGAAAAAAAAAACTACCTTTGAGTGAGTACATGTGATAATTGTCTTTCTGTGACTGGGTTGCCTCACTCAAAATGATGTTTTCTAGTTCCATCCATTTTCCTGCAAAATTCAAGCTGTCATTATTTTTTCTGCTGTGTAGTACTCCATTGTGTGAATATACCACATTCTTCTTATCCATTCTTCAATCGAGGGACATTTAGGTTGTTTCCAGGTTCTGGCTATGACAAAAAAGCTGCTATGAACATAGTTGAGCACATGTCTTTGTGGCACGATTGAGCATCCTTTGGATATATACCCAAAAGTGGTATTACTGGATCTTGAGGAAGGTTGTTTCCTAATTTTCTGAGAAATTGCCACACTGACATCCAAAGGGGTTGTACCAGCTTGCATTCCCACCAGCAATGCAGAAGTGTTCCCCTTTTCCCCACAACCTCTCCAGCATAAGTTGCCATCAGTGTTTTTGATCTTGGCCATTCTTACAGGTGTAAGATGAAATCTCAGAGTTATTTTGATTTGCATTTCTCTGAAGACTAAGGATGTTGAACATTTCCTTAAGTGTCTTTCAGCCATTTTAGATTCCTCTGTTGAGAGTTCTCTGTTTAGGTCTGTACTCCATTTTTTTATTGGATTATGTGATCTTTTGGTGTCCAATTTTTTGAGTTCTTTATATAATTTGGAGATCAGACCTCTGTCTGATGTGGGGTTAGTGAAGATACAAGTTAAATATTTTAAGGCTTGAAGATTAGATTCAGATACATGGCAATTAGTAGACCAGCTTAAGCTATAAATAAAGAGAGGGAGAGGGAGACAGTGGGAGAAGAGAAGAGGGGAGGAGGAAAGGAGAGGGGAAGAGAGTGGGGGCATGATGTGGAATTCCTCTCTGTATTCTGTGAATACCACTGATTAATAAATAAGCTGTTTTGGGCTTGTGATAGGATAGAGCAGAGCTAGGAGGGGAAAACTAAACTAATGCTGGGAAAAAGAAGGCAGAATCAAGAGACGCCATGGAGCCACCGGAGGAGAAAGACACAAGCTGCCAGCTGGAACCTTGCCTTGCCAGTAGGTCATGAGCCTCATGGTAAAATATTAAACAATAGAAATGTATTAATTTAAGAGATAAGAGTGAGCTAGAAATATGCATAAGCTAATAGGCCAAGCAGTGATGTGATTAATACAGTTTCTGTGTGGTTATTTTGAGTCTGGGCAGCCGGAAATGAACAAGCGGGTCTTACAACAAATTGATACCCAACGTGTGCCAGTTAAACCCATGTAAAACCTGAGAAAGATTAAAAAGTAATTTTAAACACAAAAAAAACAAAGTTAAGCATGGCTTCTTGGTAGCCAGCATTTTGCTGGTGGCATGCTGCAGCTCCTTTAAGAAAGGTCTTCCTGATTCAGCAGTAGCAGAAAAAAAAAAAACCATACTGTTTCAAAACAGCAGAACAAATGGCTTTGGCTCTTTCAGAAGGCTGAGCACTTGAATAGAGTTTGTGGGCCTAGGTGCTTGTGTGCCCACTCAGGGTCAGGAGGAAAGTAGCTGAGACCATGCCCATGGCTCAGCACTCCCCGCCTGGGCAGGCAGTGGAATGAGGTCTGCTAGGAGTACACAGGCAGGAAAGCATGGCAGATTCTTGCCACTATACACAGAGATATTTACAGGCCTTGCAGTTCACTGCATGGCAGATTTAGCTTTTGCTCAGATAAAAAAGGTTTATATGCTGCACAGTGCTTCTCAGACTTTAGGTGGTGAGGATGGCTCCTACCGGGCAGTCTTAGAGGCAGTAAACATGCTTCTTCCATGTTGAACTGGGCAGAACCAATAAGCAGGTTCTTGTTGGCCCTAGCCACACCTGCCTAAAAAAGGGGCGCTTCTAGTCAGAAAATAATTACAGATACACAATAAGGACAGATTCAGATAAAAAAAAAAGACCTCTAAATGGGTCATAGTGTTGGATAAATGTATGTAGGCTTGAGAGAGAGAAGAAAAAGAGTATAGTTATAAAAAGAAGCAAATCATTTTTAACAAATAAAACAAAGTCTTTAAAGAGACAGAGTACAGGCAGTCATAGATTAAAAGGAGTAAAGAAAGATAATCCATGGAATATACACAGAGAGTATAGATTATTTATATTATCATGTTGTCTTTGAATTTTTTGACTGCAGAGAGATATTTGATTCTGGGGACTGCTAAGCTAAACCAACATATATGTTTTAAAGGTTTCTTGACTTCAGAATATAGGTCTAAGGATATGTTGTTTGGAAAAGAAGTTCTTCTTTTGTTTCCACAGAGGATGAGAACCTATGGATTCATTCCAGGCTAATATGGTTTGATGGCCCAAGACCCCTGAAAGGTCACTGTGAACACCTTCCAAAATACTTCACCCAACAAAAAGCAGTAAGAAGTTTGGAGAAAACTATGCCCAAATTTCCTAAATAATTGTTTATAAATGTTTGTTTACATTTAAAAGGGATATGCTATAGAAATTTGCATTGGTATAAATCTTGCTCCATTGATAAATTTAAGTCTTTAAAGAAAGAAATTGAAGAGGATACCAGAAAATGGAAGGATCTCCCTTGCTCTTGGATTGGGAGGATCAACATAGTAAAAATGGCAATTCTACCAAAAGCAACCTATAGATTCAATGCAATCCCCATCAAAATCCCATCAAAATTCTTCACAGACCTTGAGAGAACAATAATCAACTTTATATGGAAAAAACAAAAACCCAGGATGGCCAAAACAATCTTATACAATAAAGGAACTTCTGGAGGCATTACCATCCCTGACTTCAAACTCTATTACAGAGCTACAGTATTGGAAACAGCTTGGTATTGGCATAAAAACTGAGAAGTCGACCTATGGAATCGAATAGAAGACCCAGATATCAATCCACAAACCTATGAACACCTGATTTTCGAGAAGGGAGCTAAAAGTATACAAAGGAAGAAAGCATTTGGTGTATATTTCTGTTTGTTTGTTCAAGATAGGTTGTCACTAAGTAATCCTGGCTGTCCTGGAACTTACTCTGTAGACCAGGCTGGCCTCAAACTCACAGAGATCTACCTGCCTCTGCCTCCCAAGTGCTGGAAGTAAAGGTGTGTGCCACCATGCCCTGCATCCAGTGAGGGCTAATAAATGGTGTTTTTCTCTATTCCCTCACATGGTGGAAGGGATCGGAAATCTGTCATGGGATGAATTAAGGTGGCCTTACTCCCTAACCACCTTCACTTTCTAACTCTACTGCCTGAGGGGTTAAGATTTTGACATAGAAGGTTTAGGATGACACAAATTAGCAATATTGTTCCCTTTAGAAATACTTTAACTCCAGTCATTCAAAAGGTTTGTTTGCTAGGTTAATTCCTGTTGAAATAAATGGTACAGGGCTAGAGGGACAGCTCATGGGTAGGGTACTTTCCTGCCCTATTTGAGGCCTGAGTTTGATTCAGAGACCTCACCAGACAGGCTCTTGCTACATAGTACTCACAATTCCAATCACTTGATGCCTACATCATGGGCTTCAAGCTTTTACTTGCCTGCTACACACACACCAACTCAAAGAATGCAAATGCAAATGGTGCTGGGAAGTCACTCCATCCTAGGCTTTCTGCTCTAGGCTTCCTGCTGAAGGTGGTGTGGAGCTGTCCACTGTTATCAATACCTCTTGCTGGCACTGCAGTAATGGCATACTTAGCCAGGAAATGGCAGTGCTCTGCCTTCCAGGCAGGTCTGAGCATTCTACTCAGGGGGTCTTTGCCACAGCTATCGTCATTAAATATCACCTAAAACAAATATGTGGTAGAATTAATTGGGACATTCAGTGGTCCAATAGGCTGGCATATGTTTTCTAAAAACTAAAAAAGAGCTCTTTTCCTCTCTCTCTCTCTCTTTCTGAGACAGGGTCTCACTTTGTGTTCAAGCTAACTAGGCTGGATTCAAACTTATGGGAAGCTTCCTGCCTCAGTTTTCCAAGTGCTGGGATTACACCATGCCCAACTACTAAAAAGAGTTTTTGCTTAACAGATGGCTGGAGATTGTAGCTGCAGGGGAACAGGCTATGATGCTTTGTGGCCTTGCTCATCTCTGTAGGGGAAAGGCTTGCTGGTCATCCTACAGTTATCTTGCTAGAACAATTTAACAGTTTTCCCTTGAATGTGGCTTGATGAGCAGCCTGATGAAAAGCCACCATGAGGCAGTATCTCACTAGTCTTGCTGGCTCTGATGAGACTCGGGGCTTGCTTTCTTGACACACTTAAAGTTGAATGGCAGGCTTCTGTGTAAGGCTATTTTAAACATGGCTGTGATTCACAGTTGGCCCCTGTGACAGAGTTACCAACCCATCTGTGCCTATCACCTGGCCTCCTCAGTTCAGTGGTACCCTGTGGTACAGAATGTGGGAGCTGACACTCATGTAGAGTGTCTCCTTCAGTGATAAGCACCTTGTATGCCTAGGCTTATGGTATCTGTCAAGCTGAATTCAAGGGCAAGTGACCAGCTGACCTAGCAACCGCTTCTGCATTGCTTAGGAACCACTTGGCCATTTGACATCCATGTACGTAAATGCGAAGGAGGATGTGCTTCCACATGTTCTGGCATTTTGATGAAACATCTTTCCATTGTCACCTTTTCCTACAGTTCTTCCCCCAGTGGCCTTCTGTGCTGAATTGCCTTGATAGCTCAATACCCTCAAGGGATGGAATTCTGTGAGTCACTAGGGACTCAAATGTGGAGTGTGCTGGAAGAATTTCTAAAAGGAAGACAAGAATCCATAATTGTATATTTCCTAGAAAAATTTCAATAACAAATACCTAGAAGACTGAGGTAAATGGAACATCATAGATTCAAGGTCACCCTGAGCTAACACAGTAAACCATGTCTCAAAACATTAGAAAAAGAGCCTGGTAGTAGTGGCACACATCTTTAGTCCCAGTACTTGAAAAGCAGATGCAAACCAATCTCTGTGAGTGCAAGGCCAGTCTGGTCTACAGGGAGAGTTCCAGGACATTCCAGGACATAGAGAAACCATGTCACAAATAAAACAAATAACAACTAGGAAAACAAGGTAGGAATTCTAGCCACTCAAGATGCTAAGGCAAGAGAAGCAAGAGTTTAAGTCCTACCTGGGCAATCTAGTGAGACCTGTCTCAAAAAAAATGCTGGAGAAATGGTTTATCAGTTAAGAGCATGTACTGCTCTTCCATAGGTCCAGAGTTCAGCTCTCAACATCAGCATTGGGCAGTTCACAACTACCTGTAACTCCAGCTCCAGGGGATCTGATGCCCACTTCTAACCTACACGGGCATTGGGCATGACTGTGCATGTGTGCGTGCATACACACAGACAGACAGTATTAGAAAAAATGTCACTCAAGACCCCTCATCTCCCTAAGATTCCACTTGCTACCACAAAAGAAATTAACAGTTGTCTATAATGAGACTTCTCCATGGTGCCGCTGTTGGCAAGTCACCTGGGGACCTCCCCAAACCCTGGTGGCACAGTTGTCTCTGAATTGCCCAAGCTCCTGTAAATAACCCCAATGAATTTGCTAGTTCATCCAAACTGACCTTGGATGGAATCCTTCTTTGGTATACTGGTGGCCTCTCTGTCTGAAGTCAATAGATATTTCTTTATGTCTTCCCAAGAAGTCATCCAACGAGCCCAATAGAACAGGGGAGGGGGAGTGGTGAGATGGGTCAGTGGGCCAAAGCATTTGCTGTCAGGCATGATGACCTGAGTTCAGTCCCTACAACCCTACATGGTGGAAGGAGAGAATGGACTCCCAAAAATTGTACTCTGACCTCCATTTATGCACCATGATCTTCTAACACATACATAGAAACACATACACACACATACATATATACACACGATAGACAGACAGACAGATAGATAGATGTAATTTAGAGGCCGGTGAATTTCTTTCAGTTCCAGGCTAGCCAGGGCTACATAGTGAGACCTTGTCTTAAAAAATTATTTGAAATAGCATAAAATATCTCAGAGTAACTCTAACCAAACAAGTGGAAAACTTGTATGACAAGAACTTTAAATCTTTGAAGAAAGAAATTGAAGAAGACACCAGAAAGTGGAATAAAATCTCCCATGCTTTTGGGTAGGCAGAATTAACATAGTAAAAATGGCAATCTTACCAAAAGTAATCTACAGATTCAACGCAATGCCATCAAAATCCCAGAAAAATTCTTCAAAGACCTCGAAAAAATGGTACTCAACTTCATTTGGAAAAGGAAAAAACCCAGGATAGCCAAAACAATCCTGGGCAATAAAAAAACTTCTGGAGGCATCACAATCCCTGATTCAAACTTAACTACAGAGCTACAGTACTGAAAACAGCCTGGTATTGGTATAAGAACAGACAGGAAGACAAATGAAACCGAATAGAAGACCTGGATATCAATCCACACATCTTCGAACACCTGATATTTGATAAAGAAGCAAAAAAAAATATCAAATGGAAAAAAGAAAGTATATTTAACAAGTGGTGCTGGCATAACTGGATATCAACATGTAGAAGAATGAAAATAGACCCATATCTATCACCATGCACAAAAGTCAAGTCCAAATGGATCAAAGACCTCAACATAAAGCCAGCCACACACACTGAACCTTATAGAAGAGAAAATGGGAAATACACTTGAACACATTGGCACAGGGAACCACTTCCTAAATATAACCCAGCAGCACAGACACTGAGAGAAACTATTAATAAATGAGATCTCCTGAAACTGAAAAGCTTCTATAAAGCAAAGGACATGGTCCATAAGACAAAACGACAGCCTACAGAATGGGAAAAGATCTTCACTAACTCCACATCAGACAGAGAGGACTGATCTCCAAAATATACAAAGAACTCAAGAAATTGGACACCAAAATCACATAATCCAATAAAAAATGGAGTACAGGGCTGGAGAGATGGCTCAGAGGTTAAGAGCACTGGCTGCTCTTCCAGAGGTCCTGAGTTCAATTCCCAGCAACCACATGATGGCTCACAACCATCTGTACTGAGATCTGGCGCCTTCCTTTGGCGCACGGGCATACATCGAGGCAGAATGTTGTATACATAATAAATAAATAAATCTTTAAAAAAATGGAGTACAGATCTAAACAGAGAACTTTCAACAGAGGAATCCAAAATGGCTGAAAGACACTTAAGGAAATGTTCAACATCCTTAGTCTTCAGAGAAATGCAAATCAAAACAACTCTGAGATTTCATCTTACACCTATAAAAATGGCCAAGATCAAAAACACTGATGGCAACTTATGCTGGAGAGGTTGTGGGGAAAGGGGAACACTTCTGCATTGCTGGTGGGAATGCAAGCTGGTACAACCCCTTTGGATGTCAGTGTGGCAATTTCTCAGAAAATTAGGAAACAACCTTCCTCAAGACCCAGTAATACCACTTTTGGGTATATATCCAAAGGATGCTCAATCGTGCCACAAAGACATGTGCTCAACTATGTTCATAGCAGCTTTTTTGTCATAGCCAGAACCTGGAAACAACCTAAATGTCCCTCGATTGAAGAATGGATAAGAAGAATGTGGTATATTCACACAATGGAGTACTACACAGCAGAAAAAATAATGACAGCTTGAATTTTGCAGGAAAATGGATGGAACTAGAAAACATCATTTTGAGTGAGGTAACCCAGACACAGAAAGACAATTATCACGTGTACTCATTCATGGGTGGTTTTTAAACATAAAGCAAAGAAAGTCAGCCTACAAACCACAATCCCAGAGAACTTAGACAACAATGAGGACACTAAGAGAGACTTACATAGATCTAATCTACATGGGAAGTAGAAAAAGACAAGATCTCCTGAGTAAATTGGAAGCATGGGGACCTTGGGGGAGGGTTGAAGCGGGGAGGGGAGAGGCAAGGAGGGGAGCAGAGAAAAATGTAGAGCTCAATAAATATCAATAAAAAGAAAGAATGAAAGAAACCTTATTTCGAAGAGAAAAACATCAGCACGCCCCTTTAGAAGAGCAGCAAGCTATTTTGCTATACTTTGGGGTGAGTGGACCAACAACTGGCTGAGACTGACAAAGATGGCAGAACAAAGGCTGAGATTATTTTTAAATTCCAAGGAAAGGAATGAATCCTAAATGCTACACATTTTTGTAAAAAGACAACTTTGGTGCTTGATCTTTGGTGGGAAAAATAGGGAATTTTATAAATGCATCCAAATGTTACTGGAGAAGCAGGAGTTTAGGGGGATTGTCAAGAATTCCCAGGCAGCCAGAGATACACATTGAGACCCTTTCTCAAAGCGGAAAGTTTTCTGGGTCTAAGAACCATAGCACAGATTTGGAAAAATATGTGAGAAAAGTGTGGGCGAGTTAATACGAAAGAGCCTAGGGTTTTCTTGGTAAAAATAAAGCTGTGAGGCTGGGCGGTGGTGGCGCATGGCGCATGCCTTTAATCCCAGAGTGAGTTCCAGGACAACCACGACTACTACATAGAGAAACCCTGTCTCAAAAAATTAATAAGGAAAGAGAGAGAGAGAGAGAGAGAGAGAGAGAGAGAGAGAGAGAGAGAGAGAGAGCTGTGATGGAGGCATTCAAATCCACAGCATCAGCCAGGTATGGTGATACCCACCTGACATTCCTCATGGGGAGGCTGAGTCTAATTTAGGGTCAGCATGGGCTACACGGTGAGATTCTGGCTCAAACAAAACAAAATGAAAGCATCATTTTTTCCACGATAATTTTGAAAAATGGCTAATTGACATTTCCATGTGGTTGCTCAGGTTTCTTTCATAAGCAAAATGACTCTAAGAAAAGAAGCATTGCTTGTGGCAACAGCTTATGTGGCTCATTTAGCCCATGGTCCTCAGCAGTATTCAAGGGGTAAATCATGCTTCCTTTGGCCACATCCTTTCCACAGCTGGTAGGTCACAGAGTTCTTCCTGAATCTCAGGGATCCTTCTCATTACCTGTATTTCACAGTCAAGGCAAATTCATCAGGGAACATCAGTATAGGGGAGTCGTGTGTGTGTGTGTGTGTGTGTGTGTGTGTGTGTGAAAGGACAACCTCAATCATTGTTGTTTTGTCTGATTTTGTTTTAAGACAGGGTCTCATAGGCATGGTGGTGCACTTTTCATCCCAGCACTTGGGAGGCAGAGATAGGCAGATCTTTGTGAGTTTGAGGCCAGCCTGGTCTATATAGTTAGTGTCAGGACAGTCAAGGCTTAAATAGGGAGACTCTATCACAAAACAAAACAAAACAAAACAAAACAAAAGACAGGGTCTCTCACCAGCTTGGAATTTCCCAAGTAGACTAGGCTGGCTAGCCTCAGGGAAACGTCTACAACTTCCCCAGCACTGGAATTACAAGTATGCACCATCACGCCGACTTTTTTTTACATGGATTTTGGGGGCTGAACTTGGGTCCTTGGGTTTGCAAGACAAGCACTTTGTCAAATGAGGTATGTACCCAAGTCATTTTTTAATGACATATAAACTAGTGCACTAGAAGAACTGATTGGCTCCTTATGTCCCCCAGATGTGGTGGCCTGACTCTATAACTGTCTGTATTAGTTGTAACCCCGAGATGCCGCTAATTAGCCACATTATGGATTATGAAGGAGCTCAGTAGCAGATTTTAAGCTCTTAACATTAGCCAAGGAGGTCCTCAATGAGCAGGGAACAACTGAAGCTTCCTCTATTGAGATGAGCCTTGAATCACTTCATTCTGAAGTCTCCACCAAACTGCAAAGGCAGGCCAGGCCTGACAGCAGTGGTCAAAGGACAAGGTCAGCACAAATAAAGTAGTATCCATCACTAAGAAAAGCTTTCCAGTGGTGGTAAGAAGCAGATGGGGCAGTTCTTTTTTTTTTTTCTGAAGTAACCATCTTGTTTCTTCCAGAAATGATTAAAGTGGGTCATCCATCTCCCGTGTCTCCAGCCACCTCCCCCATGGCTTTGACAAGATCCCAGAACAGAAACAGCAGAGTCACCATGGACACAAATAACTGATGATCCAAATGCATGCTCAGGAACATGAAATCATTTATATTTGAAAATAAGATTTACCACAGTGACTAAAAGCAAATGCACAATCAACAGAGATTCCAATAGAGACTGCCAGGCATCGTGTGCCCAGCTTTTACTGTTTCTCACTGCTCAATAATTTATGCATTGTTATATTCCTCCTAGAATACTAAAATACACACAATTCTAAGGACTCTGACAATGCATTTCTATGAAATTTAGATTACACTGCGGTTTCATACGTGCCCTTGTAACCGTGAAAACTCAGAGCAGCAAAGTATTTGTATTGAGAGCATCATCATTCAACATGTTTCTTCTTTAGCTGCAGAGAAAGAGACCAAGGCCAGAAAAGAAAATTGGACTAGGCAGCAGGCCATATCTCAGTAGACTCTGTCTCCTTAAGTGAGATGGTGTGCAAGACACTACCTGAAAATGCTAACTGCAGGTGAAGGGGGCAGGCTGTGTGACATTTGAGAATGCACTCTGTCATACATCAAGCACTATTTTTTTAATATTTATTTATTATTTATTATGTATACAATATTCTGTCTGTATGTCTGCAGGCCAGAAGAGGGCACCAGACCTCATTACAGATGGTTGTGAGCCACCACGTGGTTGCCAGGAATTGAACTCAGGACCTTTGGAAGAGCAGGCAATGCTCTTAACCACTGAGCCATCTCTCCAGCCCCCCCCAATCAAGCACTATTTTGAGGACATCACTGAACTCTAGAAATTGGATCATTTATTTATCTCTAATGCTGGTGTTTAGCAATGCTCTAAAAGTGCAGATCACTTTGGGAGGCTATGTTCTCAACAGGGTGAATGCATATGTAACTGTAGACTGTTTAAGCTGTGCTCCAGGCAGATGCTATAGTTCACGGGTAGAGTATGTGCCTAGTGCATGGGAAGCTCTGAGTTTGATCTTTAGTGCTAAAAATAAAATAAAATAAAATGGAAACAAACTAGGAGTTCCATGTGCCTGTAATTCCAACACTGGGGAGGTGGAGGTAGGAGGATAAGTAGTTCAATTCAACATCATCCTCTGTTGTATAGAAAATCTGATGCCAGCCTAGGCTATATGAAACACCTCAAAAGATAGGCTTGCCAGGCAGTGGTGGCGCACGCCTTTAATTCCAGCACTCACAAGGCAGAGGCAGACAGATATCTGTGAGTTTGAGGCCAGCCTGGACTACAAGAGCCAGTTCTAGGACAGCCAGGGCTGTTACACAGAGAAACCCTGTCTCAGAAAGCAAAAAAAAAAAAAAAAAAAAAAAAAAAAAAAAAAAAAAAAAAAACCCAAAAAAAGTAAATAGGCTAGCATGGTAGAGCATGTCTTTAATCCCAGCACTCTGGAGTCATAGTCTCGGCAGCTCTCTGGGCCTAGTCTACATAGTGAGTTCTATGCCAGCCAGGGATACACAGTGAGACAGTGAGACGTTGTTTCACAAAACAAAAAATTGTCCAGAAGGCAAGAAGATTGAAAGTTCAAATTTACTGAGGGCTACCGTTCAAAGTTAATCTGGCAAATTTAACAAGACTCATCTCAAATCAGCAAGAGAGAAGTAGCATGTATTAGCTACACTATCGTACAACTACAGTGGACAAGACAAATAGAAACTGTTTCTGTAGGGGCTTCTGTTTATGTAGGCAATATGGATGGAGCATTATGTTCTGGAGCTGTGGTTAGCAACAGCCTAGCCTTGAGGAGGGTGGTCTTGTCCTGAGTCTAAAGAATCAAAAAGGGGTTCGAGACCAGCCTGGTCTACAAGAGCTAGATCCAGGACAGGCTCTAGAAACTACAGGGAAACCCTGTCTCGAAAAACCAAAAAAAAAAAAAAAAATCAAAAAGGGCTCAGCACAACCACCCATACTAAATACTAAATTGGTATCTATATTTTCCAACTGGAGCTTGTTATTATTAACGCTTTCTGATGAGATAATGATCCTGTTCTGTTTGGAGGAAGCAGTGACCTTGCTCTGAGCCCAGCCAGCTGTTCAGGGAAAGCAGCCTTGTTCCGAGGTTACAACAGCTCAACGTAGCCATTCATCTCATATGGCATTCACATTGGGGAGATAGTATGATTGTAGAGTGTTTCTCTAGCATGAACAAAACCCTGTGTTAAGTTACCAACACACACACACACACACACACACACTCTGTACTTTTTTTTCACACTCTGCACTTTTATTTTTTTATTTTTTTTTTATTTTTTTTTCTCATGGTTTATTTTTTTTTATATTTAAAAATTTCCATCTCCTTCCCTCCTCCTCCCCCCTCCCTCCCCGCCGTCGCCCCTGTCTCTCCCCTCCTTCTCCCCCCTTCCCTCCCCTCCCCTCCACCCACACCTCCCCTCCCTCCCTCTCAAGGCCAAGGAGCCATCAGGGTTCCCCACTCTATGCTAAGACCAAGGTCCTCCCAACTCCCCCCAGGTCCAGGAAGGTGATCGACCAAGCTGAGAAGGCTCCCACAGAGCCCGTCCATGAAGAAGAATCAGAGCCCAGAGCCATTGTCCTTTGCTTCTCAGTCAGCCCCCGCTGTTGGCCACACTCAGAGAGACGGGTTTGGTCGCATGATCCATCAGTCCCATTCCAACTGGAGTTGGTGATCTCCCATTAGTTCTGTCCCACCGTCTCCTGAGTGAACGCACCCCTCTCGTTCCTGACCCTCTCCCTCATGTTCTCGCTCCTTCTGCTCCTCATCGGGACCTTGGGAGCTCAGTCCAGTGCTCCAATGTGGGGCTCAGTCACCTTCCCCATCTGTCGCCAGCTGGAGGCTCCCTCACGGTCCTGACTTTCCTTCTCATGTTCTCTCTCCTTCTGCTCCTCATCAGGACCTTGGGAGCTCAGTCCGGTGCTCCAAGGTGGGGCTCTGTCATTTTCTTTCATCTATCGTCAGGTGGAGGTTCTATGGTGATATGCAAGAAATTCATCAGTATGGCTATAGGAACTGGCCTTTTCAGGCTCCCTCTCCTCAGCTGCCCAAGGAACTAACTGGGGGCGTCTCCCTGGAAACCTGGGAACCCCTCTAGGGTCAAGTCTCTTGACAACCCTCAGGTAGCTCCTTAAATTCAGATATATGCTTCCCTGCTCTCATATCCACCCTTCCTATATCCCAAGCACCCCATTCCTCCGATCTCCCCCCGCTCTCCCCTTCACACTTTTCTCTCCCCATCTTCCCTTGGCCCAGTCTTGCCCAACCCTCAAGTTCCCAATTTTGCCTGGCGATCGTGTCTACTTCCAATATCCAGGAGGATTACTATATCTTTTTTGGGAGTTCACCTTCTTATTATCTTCTCAAGGATCCCAAATTTATAGGCTCGATGTCCTTTAATTATGGCTAGAAACCGAATATGAGTGAGTACATCCCATGTTCATCTTTATGGGTCTGGGTTACCTCACTCAGAATAGTGTTTTCTATTTCCATCCATTTGCCTGCAAAATTCAAGATGTCATTGTTTTTTTACCGCTGAGTAGTATTCTAGCATGTATATATTCCACAGTTTCTTCATCCATTCTTCCACTGAAGGGCATCTAGGCTGTCTCCAGGATCTGGCTATTACAAATAATGCTGCTATGAACATAGATGAGCATATGCTTTTGTTGTATGATTGGGCATCTCTTGGGTAGATTCCCAATAGTGGAATTGCTGGGTCCTGGGGTAGGTTGATCCCGAATTTCCTGAGAAACCGCCACACTGCTTTCCAAAGTGGTTGCACAAGTTTGCATTCCCACCAGCAATGGATGAGTGTGCCCCTTACCCCACAACCTCTCCAGCAAAGGTTATTATTGGTGTTTTGGATTTTAGCCAATCTGACAGGTGTAAGATGATATCTCAAAGTTGTTTTGATTGCATTTCCCTGATAGCTAGGGAGGTTGAGCATGACCTTAAGTGTCTTTTGGCCATTCGAACTTCTTCTGTTGAGAATTCTCTGTTCAGTTCATCGCCCCATTTTTTAATTGGGTTAATTGGCATTTTACCGTCTAGTCTCTTGAGTTCCTTATATATTTTAGAGATCAGACTTTTGTCAGTTGCAGGGTTGGTGAAGATCTTTTCCCAGTCAGTAGGCTGCCTTTGTGTCTTAGTGACAATGTCCTTTGCTTTACAGAAGCTGCTCAACTTCAGGAGGTCCCATTTATTCAATGTTGCCCTTAAGTCTGTGCAGCTGGGGTTATGCATAGGAAACGGTTCCCTGTGCCCATTTGTTGTAGAGTACTTCCCACTTTCTCCTCTATCAATCTCAATGTGTTCAAATTAATATTGAGGTCTTTAATCCATTTGGACTTGAGTTTTGTGCATGGTGATAGATATGGATCTACTTTCATTCTTCTACAGGTTGACATCCAGTTATGCCAGCACCATTTGTTGAAGATGCCCTCTTTTTTCCATTGTGTACTTTTGGCTCCTTTATCAAAAATCAGGTGTTCATAGGTTTGTGGTTTAAGATCCGGGTCTTCTATACGATTCCATTGGTCAACTTCTCTGTTCTTATGCCAATACCAAGCCGTTTTCAATACTGTAGCTCTGTAATAGAGTTTGAAGTCAGGGATGGTAATGCCTCCAGAAGTACCTTTATTGTATAAGATTTTTTTGGCTATCCTGGGTTTCTTGTTTTTCCATATAAAGTTGATTATTGTCCTCTCAGTCTCTGTGAAGAATTTTAATGGGACCTTGATTGGGATTGCATTGAATCTATAGATTGCTTTTGGTAGAATTGCCATTTTTACTATGTTGATCCTCCCAATCCACGAGCAGGGGAGATCCTTCCATTTTCTGGTATCCTCTTCAATTTCTTTCTTCAAAGACTTAAAGTTCTTGTCAAATAAATCCTTCACTTCCTTGGTTAGCGATACTCCCAGATATCTTATGCTATTTGTGGCTATTGTGAAAGGTGATACTTCTCTGATTTCCCTCTCTGCTTCCTTATCCTTTGTGTATAGGAGGGCGACTGATTTTTTGGAGTTGATCTTGTATCCTGCCACGTTACTGAAGGAGTTTATCAGCTGTAGGAGTTCTTTGGTGGAGTTTTTGGGGTCGCTTATGTACACTATCATATCATCTGCAAATAATGAAAGTTTAACTTCTTCCTTTCCAAATTGAAACAGACCTAGAACTGATTTCTTGAAGATATTTACAAAATTCTAACTTTCAAAAAATTAACAAGCCCGGCAGTGGTGGCACATGCCTTTAATCCCAGCACTCGGAGAGGCAGAAGCAGGTGGATCTCTGAGTTCAAGGCCAGCCTGGTCTACAGAGCGAGTTCCAGGACAGGCTCCAAAGCTACAGAGAAACCCTGTCTTGAAAACAAAACAAAATCAACAACTGCCACACATATGTAGAGGATCTAGGTTGGTTCCATGCTGTCGGTTCAGACTCTTGAGCTCCTATGAGCCCAGGTTAGTTGTCTCTGTGGGTTCCCTTGTGATGACCTTGACGACACCCCGGCCTCACCCTTCATCCCTCTTTTTAATAGGATTCCAGGACCTCAGCCCAGTGCTTGGCTGTGGATCTCTGCATCTGTTTCCATCAGTCAGTACACACTTGATCTACCTGTGTGACTCCTAGAGGTCGAAGCAGGGCCTGCCCCTAATGCTTGAACTCGTTTTGGGAACCTTATACAGGGTTGGCTTGAACAGCCTTAAACAAGGGGAGGAGCTAAATCCTACTTGAACTAGATATGCCATGTTTTGTTGATATCCATAGGAGGCCTTCCCCTTTCTCAACAGAAACAGAGGGGAGTGAATTGGTATGGTAGTATATTATTTGTGTTTTAATAAATAAAGCTTGCCTGAAGGTCAGTGCAAAGCAGCCTCATTAGTCAGCCATACAGGCCAGGCAGTGGTTGCACACACCTTGAATCCCAGCAGCCACACTACTCAGCCATAGAGACTGGGCAGCGGTGGTGCACACCTTTAATCCCAGCACTAGGGAGGAATATAAAGCAGGATGAGACAGATCTCAAACTCAGTTTTATTCTGCGGATTCGTGGAGGCAGGATGATCATTCCGGTTTGAGGTAGAGGTAAGAGTTAGTGGCTGGATGTTTTACTTTTCTGACCTTCAGGTTGAACCCCAATATCTCTCTCGGAGTTTTTATTATTTGTGTTACAATTGGCACCCAACATTTTTCACGAAAAAGCCACTGGCACAGGCCAGAGCTGCATGCCAGCCCCACCCGGCTAAACTTTCTTTTCTTTTTTTCCCCAAGCCTCCCAGCGAGTTTGGGATTTTCCTGTTGTAGACTCTCTGAAACAATCTCCAATTGCCACCCAAACTCCAGAAGCACCTGGGCTCCAAATGCTGTAGGACTCACCCACCTTTGGCTGGTTCTGTCTTCAGTAAGCCATCCACCATAGGTAATTTTTCTGAGCACTCCCCTGTATGTTTTTCAGACAGACAGCTCTCTCTCTCTCTCTCTCTCTCTCTCTCTCTCTCTCTCTCTCTCTCTCTCTCTCTCTCTCTCTCTCTCTCTCTCTCTCTCCCTCTCCCCCTCTCCTCCCTCTCCCTCTCCCCCCCTCCTGTCTCTCCCCACTGTGGGTTGCCGGATCTCCCTGAATCCCCTCCTCAAGCTGCTGTCAAACTAGGTAGCTGCCTTGAAATCCAGTCAGACTTTTACTGTTCCACACAGCAGCAATAAGCCTCTCATCTTCATCTTCATCAACATCGTCAGTAGATTTGCTAAGACAATTGGGAATTCTTAAAGGAGGAATTAGTTAAAAGAGAGAGCTTTTACCCACACTAAAAAAAATGGGAAAAACCATTGCAATGGAGAGATTTGGGTCTCTGTATGATAATATTCTGGACAATTTGAAAATGGAAGGATTAAATCAAAGGATATCTAATTTAGATGGGATTTATGTAATGTCAATTGTAAACTATCAGTTTTAGCATAAAAACAAAAGTCTTATTTAAAAAGTTGATTAATCTGAGTGCTAAGATACACACCTTAGAAAAGCATAATAAAACAGATCACAGAGATATTCAAATACAGAGAGGAATTTAATAGAGAGCCGATTTGAGCATTGCATTATAAGAATAAAGAGGAACAGCCTAAGGTTTTCAGACAATCCTTACAGGATTTGCCAAATCCTTACAGGAATTGCCAAGTGGCAGAGACTTTGTTACAGTTAATTGGACTCCTATGCCAAACTTAGAGTCTCATATGGCATGCATTCACCTTTTGTGAAGCAAATGTTCAACTCATGATCAGTTTGTAATAGAATTATCCCTAAAGACTGGTTAGAATTAGTTAAAGGTGTTTGAGAGCCAAGTCCACAATTTCAATGGAGTACCTGGTTCAAAGAGGCTAACACTATTGAACAATGGAATAAAGCTAGAGGTAGGGAAATCTCCCAAGATCAAATTCTTAGAGAAGGAGTCTATGCTAATATAGAAAGGCAAGCTATATATAATGACCACACCCTGGATTTATGCTGCCCAGCAGCTTTGAATGCTTGGGACAGAATTGGAGAAATAGGAAGGAAAATTGAGTCATTTGCTAAAGTTATCCAGGGCCCAAAGGAAGCCTTTACATATTTCTTACAAAGCTTGACTTCAGCAGCAAATAGAATGATACCAAATTCAGAAGCTAGACAAATAACAATTGAATCTCTGTTTTTTGAAAATGCCAAGTACCTATGCAAAAGGATAATTATGCCATTAAAGGCAAGATCAGCACCTTTGGGGGAATGGATCTGAGATACAATTAATATTGAATCTCCTGACCATGATGATGCATGGACAGGAGAGGTGATTTCCAGAGGTTTGAGGAAAAATCAAAATGTCAAATGTTATAATTGTGGCAAACAAGGTCACCTTAAAAGGGATTATAGACAGGCCATTCCTAGAAACAATGGATTCCACCCAGGGAGTGGTTTACCTATGAGGGTATGAGCGTAACTTGTCTTGTTCTAGCAACAAAATGTTTAACTAAGAATGTAGCCCACAGCCTTCAACTAGTCTATTTATTTCCTTGTATCATGTTAATGCAGTTTTTTTTTTATCTTACTCCTACCTTTGGGGGTTGGGATATTTTAAGCAAATGGAAATTAAATATAGGCGATTTCAGTATTCATTGGAACTCCTTCCAGGTACTATCCTATGTTTTCTGTTTTATTATTTTCAGTCATGTCTCTGTTCTCTTTACTACTTTTCTAATCCCCACGCCCCTACCCTGGTAAGTGGTATTTTTGTCAAGGCTGGTCCCCCGACACAAACCAGACCAAACCAGGCATGGTAATCTCAATATTTGGAAGGTAAAGACAAGGCAGACAGAAAATGAACGAGCAGCCTCCATCAACAAGCAGAGAACAATATTGCATAATAATAATGATATAATAAATATTCTTGTTCTTTGATCCTGGTTTAGTGTTAAAACTCTGGGATTCCAGGTATATGTTACCATGCTCAATGTACCTTTCTTTTCTTTTCCTTAGTGACAGTGTGGGAGGAGCCCATTGTTCATTAAAACCTTTTCAAGCGTACTTGAATTTATAGTAATGAGGAGGACCTTGGTGAATCCCTGGATAGCTTTAGAATAGGGGCTCATTGCTGTAGGAAATAAATTAGTGATTAGAAAGCTAGAACTTTAGGACTAGCATGGTGGTACCTGACCACACCCCAGCAGGAAGAACAGGAGTTCAAAATTATCCTTAGTTACATAATGAGTTTGAGGTTAGTCTGGGGTATATGAGATTGTTTCAACACCCCCTCGCCCACCCCTAGGCTTTCAACCCCCACCACCCTAGGTAGGGGAGAGGAGATGGAGATTAATTACCAATAGCCAGTGATTTAAGCAGTTGTGTCTGCTTACCTGTGTAATGGAATTTCTATAAGCACCCTTATATTAGGCTTAGAGAGCTTCTGGTCAGTGAGCATATATATAAAGGGGCTAGAAGGTGCCCACTCCCCATACCTCACCCTACACATGTCTTCCACTTCACTGTTCCTGAGTTGTATCCTTTACTCTTTTGCCAGACCACTGCAACCTTAGTGGGAATAGCCCTTTGGATGCCATTAATCATTACTCCCTCCCTCACTAGGGCTAAGTAGCTTATTTATATCCAGATGCCACACATTTATCCTGTCTATTCCACCCACAGCTGTTCCCAAAGGTGATGATGGTTGGTTCCTCTGGGTAGCATTCTGTCTTTTGACTATCCAGTTATGTCCTTTGGCAAATAATCCCACGGCATTTTTCTCTGAGGAGCTAGGAGGCAATTCCTGGTGGGGGCTGTGGTGGGACAGAGGACCAATCCCCTAGATAAGATAATAAAAACAGCTGGCTGATGTGACTCAAGTATACTAGGTTCATAGTTCCTCTGAGGACAGGATCTTCTCAGAGAGTAGTATTAGGACCTGAGTGGTGGTTGGGTGAGTATCTTTATGCTCCCAATGTTTGCCCGCAGCCATGCCTGTCACTTCGTGTCCTCAGTATCTCAGATCCCTCAAAAGATCTTCAGCTCAAAAATCTAGACTAATATATAGATACACCAATAAGCTGAAAGAACCAAAGCCATTCCTTTACTTCTGTACCTGTTTTCAGAAACTAGAGATGATGACTCCAGTAAGAATCTATTATGAAGGCAGAGTAAATATTTGTAAAATGCTTTGGAACCAGGTGTGGTAATGTATGCTTATAATTGTAGTGTTGAGGAGACAGACAGGAAGACTGCTACAAGTTCAAGGCCAGCCTGGTCTATATAGCAAGTTCCAGGCTTAGCCATGTAGTTCCTACAGCAAGCATTTTATTTATTTATTTATTTATTTATTTATTTATTTATTTATTTATTTATTTATTATGTATGCAATATTCTGTCTGCGTGTATGCCTGCAGGCCAGAAGAGGGTACCAGACCCCATTACAGATGGTTGTGAGCCGCCATGTGGTTGCTGGGAATTGAACTCAGGACCTTTGGAAGAGCAGGCAATGCTCTTAACCTCTGTGCCATCTCTCCAGCCCCTACAGCAAGCATTTTAAAAGCCTTTGAAAGGTAGTCCCTGTGGTACAGGTGATTAATAACCACTCAAAACTTCCAAGTGTTGTGGCCATGCCTTTAATTCCTGTACTTGGGAGGCAGAGTAGAAGGCCTGGTCCATACTGGGAGTTTTATGACAGCCAGAGCTACATAGTGAGACCCTGTCTCAAAAACAAAACACCTACTCAAAACAGCATCAACCACATACCACACCTGATCTTCAATAAGTACATAGAACAAAGACCTATGACTAGCACGTGGTAATTACATAGAGAAGAAGAAAAACAACACTGCTAAGCATGGAACAGACTGGAGTTTTTTATGTATATTTAACACACAGCAGAAGGTATATGGTGTCAATAAGAAAATACACTCTGTGTTCATGTGAACCCCCATTATCAGCCACTAAGAACACTTTGGGGTGAGGAAAAGATGGGAAGGGGCAACATAAATAAGACTAAGAGGAAAGTCACTGCTGTACAGGCACACACGGGCAGAAGCACACTGCCAGGGGCACAGGGCCTCTTCTTTCTGAGAGAGTAAATACAGCGGTACAAGAAAACAGTAGCCACGGACTAAGCCTGCAATGCTTTGGGGGCAATGAACACAGGTAAGAAGAGGGGTAGACATAAGGGGGTATTGAAGGGGGCTTCCTTATCTGTGGTAGTCCCAGGACCCTTTAGTTAACATCCATGATTTCAGGGTTGGGTGTCGAACCAGAGGCAGACGTCGGGATGTCAGATGAGGCAGTCTGGGACTGGCGTCGAGCCACATCTTGGCGTTGGTAGAACAAGACATAGGCTGCCTTGGACTGCAGAAGAGGATATGGGTCAGTTTAGAAGTCAGAAGGGGGTAATAGAAAAGGGGGCAAGGCTGGGCGGTGGTGGCACATGCCTTTAATCCCAGCACTCGGGAGGCAGAGGCAGGTGGATCTCTGTGAGTTCAAGGCCAGCCTGGTCTACAAGAGCTAGTTCCAGGAAAGGCTCCAAAGCTACAGAGAAACCTTGTCTCGAAAAAAACAAAAAAAAGGGGGGGGGGGCAAGTGGGGATACAGAAGCTATACCTCAATCTGATTCTCATTCACAGGTGAGACACTATTATCATCAAAGTAGTGCCACTGGCCACTGTCCTTGTTGCAGGCAAATGTTGTATCTGAAATAAACAAAAAGCCATCCATACCACCTTTCTGGTTCTCTGGGGTGTCCACATCTACTTTTATGCTCCCCCTGCCTTGATAATTTTGTCTCTGGCCCATATACATTGTCACACACTGGGTACATCCTGAGCCCTAGTTTAGACGCCCCCCCCAGGACATGTCCCTGCCCACAGACTGGCACATACAGTGTCCATCACGCATGCCACCATAATGGTTGGAAACTGCGATGAGATCATATTTGTACAGTTCTGGAGCAGAGTCATTCTTTGGTTTGATGACAAACTCAGAAAAATCCAGATCCCTGTGAATGAGAAGATAGTAACTATGGGTGGCCTCCACCTGTACCTTCCCATTTCCCATACACAGCCTTTTACTCCAAGGCTCCTGACCGGATAGGAAACTGCACCAGGGTGTCCAACTTCTCCCGAGATAATTTGGAAAAGGAAAACCGCTTCAGGTGGATAATGAGAACTTCAGGCAGCATCCAGAGGTCCAGCTTCTTGGTGGCCAGCTGGTGCTGCTTACAGGAGGAGCAGTACCTACAAATAGAACCCAAGTCAGGAATGAACATGAGCACCTGCCCCATGCCTTGTGTGCTCTTCATGCTCACCACCTGGTCTACAGAGATTCATTCTCATCCAGTCTGCCTCCCTCTCAGACAGCTTCACTAAAAGATTGCAGGCATGGATTGCTTCTTTTCATTTTCTAAAGGTTCTCTGACTTTCTGTGTGCCTGGTACTCTCAATTGTTCTTGTTTGTGAGCTAGTACCACTCACAAACTCTCTTCTGACCATGCCAGGCCCTTACCAAGGGTTCTCCTTCTCAAGTGTTTCCACGGTGGTGAAGAGTTTGATACACTCCTGCAGCTGCACTGGACTTTTCTTCATCATATATCCCACACAGTCATGTTTCACATAGCCCTGGGGAGGAGAGTTAGTGTCCAGAGGATCACGCATGAGAAAGGTCAAGAAAAATAGGGCAGTGTGAATCATAGACCATGAATCATGGCACTCCCAGAAGTGTGCAGGGTCCAAGACCAGGCCAGTCCTGAGCCCAAATCTCTTGGTTCTATTCCTAGATGAAGTTGGGGGGAGGGTGTATAAAGGGTTGATGTTGAGTTGCAAGGGTCTCCCATCCCTAGGGTCCCATTTCCATTTACCTCAGCTTCCACTTCATCATAGTAACGCCTTTTCATCTCTGGTTCCCAATCCATGGCAATGTATGGCTGGGCTAGGGGTGCAAAGAAGATTGTTATGCTCCTGTTGCTACTAGATTCTCCTATCTGCAACCCCAGCCAAATGACATACTTTGAATTTCCTCAGCGGAGGTGGTCCGGTCACTGGTTCCATTGGAGTTCACCGTTTGCAGGGTAAACAGTTGCTTACGCCGTCGCCTTGGGGGCCACTGAGATGTGCGAAGGCTGTTGTCTAAGAGGAATGGGCATCTCCTAGTGACCCCAGAGCTGGGTCCAGCCTGCTCCTGCTCTGTTTCTTGGACACTATTGGTAGTGGAAGGGCCAGGCATTTCCTCTTTTTCTTCATCACTGCTGCTATCTTCATTGCCATCATCATCCTCCTCATCACCTAGAATGAGAAGGACATCAGGGGTGGGCACTCCATGGAACTGGGCTTTGATACACATCCTGAGGAACCCTGTATGGGTCATACATATTTCCCAAACATACTGCTCCTCAACCCTTTACCCATACTAAGTAAGATACACACATTCTTATTGGGCCTCTCTCCCTTCTCACCTTCCTGGGGCCTCACCTTTTTCATCCCCATCCTCCTCATCTGAAGTGGGTTTGGTCACATATCGTCTGTAACAGAGCAGAGAAGACTTCCCAAGGCAAGGGACACAAGGATGGTGGGTCATCCCAAGGTTTTACTTGAGTATGGTAGAAAAGTCAGTGGTAACTTATACATAAGCAGGTTTCTTTCTTCCCTTCCTTCCTAGGTTTTTTTTTTTTTTTTTGGTTTGGTTTTTGGTTTTTCAAAACAGGGTTTCTCTGTAGTTTTGGAGCCTGTCCTGGAACTAGCTCTTGTACACCAAGCTGGCCTTGAACTCACAGAGATCCACCTGCCTCCTGAGTGCTGGGATTAAAGGCGTGCACCACCACTGCCCAGTGTGTTTTTTGTTTTTGTTTTTCGAGACAGGGTTTTTTAAAAAAACTTTATTTTATGTGCATTGGTGTAAAGGTGTCAGATCCCCTGAAACTGGGGTTACAGACAGTTGTGAGCTGCCATGTGGGTGCTGGGAATTGAACTTGGATCTTCTGGAAGAGCAGCCAGTGCTCTTGACCACCAAACCATCTCTCCAGTTCCCGAGACAGGGTTTTTCTGTGTAGCTTTAGAGCCTGTCCTAGAACTAGCTCTAGCCGGGCGGTGGTGGTACGCACCTTTTAATCCCAGCACTCGGGAGGCAGAGGCAGGTGGATCTCTGTGAGTTCAAGACCAGCCTTGTCTACAAGTGCTAGTTCGCACTCAGGAGGCAGAGGCAGGTGGATCTCTGTGAGTTCAAGACCAGCCTTGTCTACAAGTGCTAGTTCCAGGGCAAGCTCCAAAACTACAGAGAAACCCTGTCTTGAAAAAAACCTAAAAAAAAAAACTAGCTCTGGCCTAGTTTAGCATTCTTAAGACCTAGGAAGGAGCCGGGCGGTGGTGGTGCATACCTTTAATACTCGGGAGGCAGAGGCAGGGGAATCCAGTCTGGTCTACAAGAACTAGTTCCAGGACAGGCACCAAAGCTACAGAGAAACCTTGTCTGGGGGGAGGGAGGAATGCTAAGCTAATGTTTCAATACTGAGCTACATTCCCAACCCTTACCTGAAAAAAATTTTATTTTGAGATAGAATGTTTTTGTTTGGTTCTTTGAGAAAGGGTTTCTCTGTGTAACAACTCTGGCTGTCCTGGAACTTGTTCTGTAGATCAGGTTGACCTTAATCTCAGAGATCTGCCTGCCTCTGCCTGCCAAGTGTTGGGATTAAAGGTGTGCGCCACCATCATCCAGCTTTGAGACAGTTTTAGTAAATTACACAAACTACCACAGCTGCCCAAGTAGCAGGGATCATAGGCATGCACCACCATACCTGGAAGATGGTAAAGTAGTAACATAAATGCATGAAGAAGTTAAGGATGCCAGTAGTGGCCTACATATAGCTATTCTTATACTGGAGTATGGAGTTTAAATCTAAAGTCACTGGTAAACATATATATATAATTAGTTATGAATTTGAATTGACCTCAGAGAAGCCTTAGGATGAACTTTTTTTGATTTCTTGAGACAGGGTTTCTCTGTGTAATAAGCTTGACTCTCCTTGTTCTAGAACTTGCTCTGTAGATCTGGCTGGCTTTGAACTCACAGAGATCCACCTGCCTCTGCCTCCCAAGTGCTGGGATTAAAGGCGTGTACCGTCACCACCTGGCAAGGATGAATTTTTGAATTAGAATGAAAAAGAAATTAATTCAGATAATACTTGCCTTCCATGGTAAGGACTAGATTTTTAGATATAAGAATAAACTACCAGTAAAAATAAAATACATCCAAGTCTCTCTGTAGAGACAATTACATACAAAATGAAATTGTCCCTACTTTGTCTTGTTCACCTCTATATTCCCAGTACCAAAGAGAAGCACTAGAGGAGGTAGAGGTCTAGAAAAAGAAAAAGTCCTGGAAGTTGTACTGCTATGTTCAATTTGAACTGTCATTTGGATGTGCCAAACTCAGAAGCCACGTCAGAGTGTTGACCTTGGTCTCCTCACTCAAATCCACCTCCCCTAACCCTAGTAAAGTGGCGGTACTTACGAAAGCCGATACATGAGGATGTTATATAGGCCTTCCCAGGAGAACCGGTCCCGGGGCACGGACACCAGGAGAGGGTGCCCAAAAAGTATCAGACCATAGTAGGAGTTGTTGTAGTCTCGGGATAAGGTGCGTTCTCGCAGGTAAACAGGAACCACAATATCATCTCTTGAACCCTCAACAGGCTCAATCCGACCGGTCACCTCATATCTGTGTAAGTGGTGGGGGTAGGGAGGTGGGCAGTCATTAGTTTATTCTTGACTAAGGAATCCCAAGAAACAATCCCTGACTTTGCCCTCCAATTGCTCCATTCATTCACCTCAGTCCAAAAAAAGTGTAGGTTTTTTTTCATTTATTATTAGTATGTGTGTTTAAGTATGTGTATACACATACCACGACACATGTGGAGGTCAGAATACATCTTGCAGGAGTCAGTTCCCTCCTTCCATTACAGGTACAGGTTTTCAAGCTTGTGGAAGTGTTTTTACCCAGAGCCATCTTGATGCCTCACCTAAATATCTTATCATTACTGTTTTGTGTGTATGGGTGTTCTGACTGTATGTATACCTGTGTATCAAATGTGTTCCTGGTGACTGCAGAGGCTAAAAGAGGGCACTGGATTCCAAGACTGGAGTTACAGATAGTCGTGAGTCTCCATGTGGGTGCTGGGAATTGAACCTGAGTCCCTGGAACACAAGCCAGTGCCCTTAACCACCGAGTTAGCTGTCTAGCCTTTTCCCAAAATATTTAAAGGGTCTAAAAATCTGTGAAACATGGTACTTTATGAACTACCAGATGACTTCCATAGCGCTTTGTCAATATACTGTTTTAGGAAGAGCTTTGGTAACAGAAATACGGAGGGGGTTAATAAACAAGCATTAAAACATTTTTCCTGTAGAAAACACTTTCGTTTACAAAGAAAAGTTCTCTTTTTTTCTTTCTATCTATCTATCTATCTATCTATCTATCTATCTATCTATCTATCTATCTATCTATCTATCTATCTATCTATCTATCTATCTATCTGGTTTTTCGAGACAGAGTTTCCCTGTGTAACTTTGGAGCCTGTCCTGGAATTCACTCTGTAGACCAGGCTGGCCTTGAACTCACAGATATCCACCTACCTCTGCTTCCAGTATGCTGCAATTAAAGGCATGTGCCACCACCACCACCAGGCTACAAAGAAAATTTCTATTCACAAAGCACTGTTTAGTTTTTAGTTGCCCAAAGTTTTAAAATTGTGGGAAACAAAGCCTAGTTCAGTGGTAGCGCACGTGCCTAGCATGCACGGGGCTTGGGTTCTAATTCCAGCACCTACAAAATAAAGAATGGATACATTCAAAAAGGAGCATATTACTGGACAGAGTGGTACACACCTTTAATCCCAGCACCTGGGAGGGAGAGGCAGATGGATCTCTAAATCTGAGGACAGTCTGGTCTACATTTTCCAGGTCAGCTAGGGCTACATAGGGAGACCATCTCTCTGTCTCTGGCTCTCTCTACATATTTATTGACTTTTGCATATATTGGACTGTAAGTGTAGCTCACGTATTAAGAGCACTTGTCTAATATGCTCTTGAGTTCTGGGTCCCATCCCCCAGCAAGGCAAAATAAAAGGTAGGGGGAGCTTCCTTTCTTCACTCCCATTAGTCTTTTAACTCACACAAAGATATCATCACGATCCAAGATGCTACTCAGAGGGTCCTCCAGTTGGTAGAGCTTATAGAATCGGTGACTGAACACATCAGCTACTATCATCTGGGAATAGGAAAGGGACATGGGAATAGTCAGTATGCAAGGCCCTTTTTCCTTTAAAACCTACCTACCCAACCTCCCTCTGCAAAGTCTTACCTTTTCTGGTGCAACACTTGTGTGTGTGGACAGGGCCACACATAGATCTGAAATATTGCCTTTCTTGGGGACCACAACCCGGTGCTGAGGGAGAAATAACATCCACAGAAGAGGCAGGTTAATGTAGAAAACCTTGAGGAAAGCAATCAAAATTCTGACTTCATGTCCCTCATTGTGTTCCCATACCCCCACCTGTTCTGGCTTGCGGCGGGGATCCATGGGGACAAAGAAGACCTCCAAGACCCTCCTGGGGCAGACAGGTAGTGGGACGCTGAGGTAGCAGAAGGGATCAAAGGTCACAGACACATTGCCACAATCAGGGCACACCAGAGTGGACTTGAAGAGGCCATGGAAAGTGTCCACAATCACAGAATCATTTCGTCGTTTGTGGTTTTGCCAGGCTTCCTGTGCTACTTCCTGTTGAAAAGTGTCATAGTGGGTTAGGAGTAGAAGGAAAAGTTGGGGATGGATTCATAGGGGTTTTAGGGAAAGGACCTATTGAAGTCTAGTGGCAGAAGGACAGCTAGGTCTATCTGGAATCTATGTTTACTGTCAGAGCTGGGATTTATGAAGGACAGGAACTTAATTGGGGTTACTCTGAGGTAGGTATGGGAACAGACATGGTGCTATGACAAAGGTTGGAGTAAAGGTCAAGGTAGGGGAACTGAGGAAATGGTAAGGTGTTAGGTAAACCAGGGAAACCAGAGAATTCCCAAGGCAGTGGTCATGCAGCTTTAATGGGTAGCCTACCAAATCCGGTCGCCCAGCACCATTGCATAGCTCAACATATTCTTTCTTTTTTACTCGATTGAGGTCCTCATGCAGTCCATCCAGGAGGAATGACAGTAGTTCCTGTGAGTCATGCTGCTGGTAGCCCAGGAACTGGGACGCAAAATGGCCAACCTTGTTCTGAGGAGACAGTCGGGTAGTAGAGTGAGCAGGAGTTAGGAGAAGCAAGAGAAAGGAAGGTGGAAGCCCATGGGGTTGAGTCACACCTTGAACACATTCGGCACAATGGAGCGGTGGTAGCCAGACCAAGTCTGCTTTACCAGATCAGCATAGGCCTCAGCAAGCTCACCCTTCATTCCCAGAGGGTTGCGGAAGTTGAGTTCCTCCAGGTAGCGGTTGTTGAGAAAGTACTCCGTAAGCTGTGGCACATTGCTGAGGCACTGTGGTAGCAGGGCCCAGTGAAAGAGGTAGAGGAGAGGTGAGGTGGCCCAAGTGAGAAAAGAAAAGGAGAGGGGAATGGGAGAGAGAAGGGGAAGGGTTGGCAGTGGGGATGCAGTAAAAGGATCAGGGAAAGATGTCAGTATCTCTGGAGGAGGAAAATGGTAGTGCCAAAGGAAAGAAGGGAGAATGGGGAGCAAGTAGAGGGAGAAGGTGTTGATACTTCAGGAGAAAATGTGGGCACACCAGATCAGATTTGTGGAGCCTTGGCTTTCAACCTGACCCCTTGTGCTACAATCATCATCCCCCTCCATCCCCTAGCTCTGTCCCCAATACCTAATCCCTGTAGCTGTGCCAGACATAGTTCTAATGGCCCAACCTGTAGGGCTGAGTTCATGAAGCATGTGTTGCCCAGATTGGTAAGGCCACAGATGCCCGGCTGGCCCTGGAAGTCTTCATCCTCTTCTGGCATGTTGTTCCTGGGGTTGAATGAGAAACCCTATGAGCTAAGAGCCTACTACGGGTGGGTGCTCTGTATCCATAGGTTCTGTATGCCTCTATGGGATACCTCAACTCTACACAACACCCCAAGTGCTCACATGTCATACAGCTGTGCGCTGGGCCAAGTGCCATCTTTGTTTCGGGTCTCCATAATGACCAACTAGGTTAGAAGTAGAGAAAGGAAAAGGAGACTATTAATGAGAGGCCTAAAGTGCACCCTGCCATTCCCTGATCTGACTACTGCCAGGAATCTGTCCACCAGGCTACCTGTGCAGAGAAATCCTCTCCATTGTTACCTGCCCAGTCTCAAGGGAGGCATCAAGCAGTGTGATCTGTGTGTTGCACAATCGATCCAAAGAGCCCTCTGAGTTCTTGACCCAGAGGCGTGTATCTTCCTGAGGCTCCACCAGAAAATGCTCTCGAGCTGTTTGTAAGACTAGGTCTGTGGAGGGTGATGGAATAAGACCATAAATTCTGGGATCCCAGAATACTGACTTCTTTGATAGCTTTAGCTCATTTTCAGACTTTGTTTACTTAGCCAATATCTGTGTCCTCAAATCAATCTCCAAATGAGATCTCCAAATCAATCTCCAAATCTCACACACTTAACACACTCATAACTCTTTTGCACTCCACTCAAACAACTGGAATATAGCTCATCCTCTCTGGACTCTAGCAGACACCCAGTGTCTGTGCTCAATTTGGCCACCACTACTTTAGTCCTCCACAGTTTGACTGGTGTCTTCTCAGGATGCTGTAACTTGATCCCCACACATCCTCAGGTCATTGAGATGTGACTCAAGATTAAAAACAGGAATTTATCCCAGAGGCCCTGAGACTCACCAACAGTATCAGAGGCCCTGAGACTCACCCACAGTATCAGAGGCCCTGAGACTCACCCACAGTATCAGTGTGGCTGAACTGAATGGTGAGAGCTGTTTCCATATCACTGTGCTGGACAAGCAGCAGCTCTATTGGGTATAATTCCACCTTTCGTATGCCAGGAAGTTCTATAACCTGTGAAGGCAGAGGAGCATCAACACCCATAAACCTACCCAACTGACAGGGGAGTACAGGTACACACAACTCTGGACCTCCCCCAACCCTACATGGTCTTCCTCCTCCTCAGTTTCCACAGAAATCTAACATATGCCCCTAGTATCTGCCCCACCCATATACCTTGCGCTCAATAGGTGGCTGGCCATCTTCTAGACCATACCAGCTGACCAGGTAATTCCAAGCAGTCGCTGGGAGCAGCACATAATCATCTCCTTCTAGCAGTCCCTCCCTGAGGTGCCAGCTTATCTGATCTGCAGGGAGTAGCAGGTATGGACAAGACAGGGCATGGATTAAGAAAGGAACTGTTAACTCTGGCCACCCCACAAACAACTAAGCTTAGAGAATGGGAGTTGGCCACCCCACAAACAACTAAGCTTAGAGAATGGGAGTATGGTCACTTGTGGGAACAGAGATGATCAGAACTCCAGGGCAAGGTTGATGGGGGAGAGGCAGAAGTTTGGTACCTTCGAAGAGTCCAGTATTGTTGATACAGCCAGGAAAGGTATCAGCATCCTGGTCCCCTTCCTTCACATACACCTCCCACTGTTTATACCAGCGTTGCTCCACAAGGAACCTGGAACCCAGACAGACAACAAGGGTGTCATATGATTATTTAGGAGCTAGCTATTCAACTTCTCATCACTTGCACAATTAACCACCAATCCACTATAATTCAAGAAGAAAGTTTTCAGCAGCATTTAAAAAATAAGTAAAAAGCAAAATTTTGTGAAATGCATATTTGGACATTAGATTACTCATTTTTCATTCATTCCCCTCTTTTTCCTAACGAGGTCTTATGCCATCCAGACAGGCCTGGAACATACTATAGCTTAAGTTGGCCTTAAGCTCTGCGCATCCTTCTGCCTCAGCTTCCCAAATGCTGGAATTAAAAAGGTGTGTACATAGCCCCATGTGCAGCTATGTTATGAATTTAGTTTGAATTTCAGACAGGGTTTCACTACACAGTACTGATTGGCAGTGAACTTGTTGCCTCAGCTTCCATGCTAAGATTACAAACATGAATCACACCTGACTTTGAATTTCTGCATTTCTGTTTTTGACTCTACATTGCCTTTCTACTCCCCAGACCATGCCATATTACTTGTTCCAGAAAAATACACATTCCCACTAGATTTGTTGCCGACTCAGGCCACAAATCTATCATTCAGCCTATTAGCACATACACTGTCATTACTCCTTCCAGCTTTACTGGCCTTTACAGTCAGTTTATGAGGTTCACTTATGAAGTAAAGTTAATTTAGTATTTTCAATGCAAAGGAAGGCCCTGCTCAACTTTAAAAGCAAGATGTTAGGGGCTGGAGAGAGATGGCTTAGTGGTTAAGAGCACTGGCTGCTCTTCCAGAGGACCCAGGTTTGATTCCCAGCACCCACATGGCAGCTCACAACTGTCTATAACTCCAGTTCCAGAGGATCTGACACCTTCACACCAATGCACATAAAATAAAGTTAAATAAACTATTTAAAGAGTAAAAAAACAAGATTTTATTTCTAATTATGTGTATCTCTATGTATCTGTGGGTAGAAATGTGCACATGAATATAAGTGCTCATAGAGGTCAAAGGCTTCAGATCTTCCTTGGAGCTAGAGTTACAAGCAATTGTGAACTCCGAGTTGGTTCCTCTGCAAGAGCAGTAAATCTGTTTAACACTGAACCATCTCTCCAGCCCCTCACCTTAAAAAGCAGAGTTTGAAAGAAAATTTAACATTAAAATCACCCTGTAGCAAAACTTCAGTTACTTTAGGATTGGGGATATAGTTTAGTGGTAGACTACTTGCCTAGCATACAATAGGTCTTAAATTGAATTCTCTCTCTCTCTCTCTCTCTCTCTCTCTCTCTCTCTCTCTCTCTCTCTCTCTCTCACACACACACACACACACACACACACACACACACACACACCTAACTAGGCAGGTAAGCACTTGGGATGCAGGAAAACTTCTTTAATTGTGGGCCCGGCCAGGGCTAGCATAAAATTTAATCTCATAAAAACAGGAAAAACAAATGCAGACACCACTCTGGGACAGATATCCTCAGAACAAGGTAGTCACTGACCCAGGGATGGATGGGATCAAAGCAAGGCCACTGATGACTGTTATCTGATCAGAAAGAGTTAACTCTACCTTAAGCCCCAGCTACAAAAGTTCCATTGCCTGCACACAACACTCCTGCCTCAGTGAAAGCTGCCTCTTACATAAAAAGCTCTCCACTTGTGCCTTTTTCCATCTTGGTGAATTCTTCCTTTCTTTTCTTTTCTTTTGTTTAAGGGGTTCTTTGTGTAGCAGTCCTGGCTGTCCTAGAACTCACTTTGTAGACCAACCTGGCCTCGAACTCACAGAGATCCACTTGCCTCTGCCTCCCAAACACTGGGATTAAAGGCGTGCGCCACCACCACCCAGCAATCTTGGTGACTTCCTTCATTACTCCTATCACCAGCCTATCACAACCACCCTGCACAACAATATAAAAAGTTACAGATAATAAATATAACATTGCTCTATCAAATTTATTTAAATAAGTTTACTAGTAAGCTCCTTATTGCCCATTATCCTGTGGCCAACATATCAAAAGATGATTAGGATTTGGGTCTTTCGTATAAAATTACTATAGTCATTTTTTTTTGTCACCAAACTATTACCAATTTTTAATGCTTTCTTTTTCATACTTTTAATTATGTACTTGTGTGAGAGTATGTGCATGTGATCTCAGGGGCTCTTAGAAGCCAGGACATCAGATTCACTGGAGCTAGAGTTACAGGTGCTTGTGGGCCACCTGTTGTGAATGTTGGGCACCCAACTCTGGAAGCAGTATCTATTCTTAATTGTTGAGTCATTTCTCCTGTCCCCCTCTTTAACATTCTTTTTCATTTTGAGACAAAGTCTTACTATGTAACCCTGGCTGTCCTAGAACTCACTATATAGACCAAGCTGTCCTAGAATTTGCCTGCCTCTGCCTCCAGAGTGCTGGGATTAAAGGCAAGCGCTATCACCACCTGGCTGCATATTCTTAATTCATTTTATTTTTGGTGTTGAGACAGGGTTTTATGTAGCTCAGGCTGACCTTGAACTATGTAAAGAGGATGGCGACCTAGTAATCTTTACCACGACCTAGTAATCTTTACCACTATAGTCTTATAAAACTAACTAGATTTCTCATCTTGCTTGTAACATTTTTGAGACATGGTTTCACTTTATAGTTCCAGTTGGACTAGAGCTCATTATGTTGCCCTGGATAGCCTCAAACTCATGGCCCTCCTGATTTAGCTTCCCAAATACCAGGATTTCAGATGTTTTACCATGCTCATCTTGTTTCCTAAATATTCTTCCCAGACTGGCCTCAAACTTGTGGCAATCCTCCTGCTTCAGCCTCTTGAATACTGAAATCACACATGAGCTACCTTACCTACATCTCTTAAGTACTGCTTACCTGTCTTTCCAAACTTACCAAAAACGTTCTTTTATGCCTAAATTATCTCTGGGAGATAACACAAAGGACAATAAAAATTTATATATTCATATTCATTCATTTTTGAGACAGAAACTCAATGTATGACCTGGAACTCACTTTGCAGACCAGGCCTGCCTTTTCTTTCATGGTGTCGGCAGTAAAGCAGGAGCTACCACACCACTGGGAAGTTTTAATTTGAAATTTTGCAATAACTTTCATTTTTCCAACTTCTTTTTAAGAACAAGCTCTTACGTAGCCTACGTTGACCTTGACTTTCTGATTCCCCTGCCTCTACCTCCTTAATGCTGGGATAAAAAAGGGGGGCCTACAAGCATGTGTCAGCATTCCCAGTTCTTCCTATTTAATATTTTTTAAATGACACATCAAAAAAACTGAACTTTGGAGGCTATCAAAGAACTGTCACTAGTCTGTGGCCAGCCTGAGACCTCAAAAGAACAAAGTTTATCTTCCCCGGTTAAGTATAGTTGATCATGTAGGATTAGACATACTACTTCAAAAACCTTGCTTAAGTCCTATGAAACTGGTTTCTCTTTATGTCCTGTGCACCTCTCTAAACCTAGCTTCCTTTCTTCCTTTACTCAGTAACCCTAGTCAGGCCTGGTGGAGGTGGCTCACACCCCTGATCCCAGCAGGCGTATTTGAGTTCGAGAGCAGTCTGTCTGGTCTACAGATCGAGTTCCAGGACTGCCAAGGCTACACAGAGAAACCCTGTCTCAAAAAACAGGAAACAAAAAAGAACTCATAGTTGCTTACTGTTAGGAAGTTGTCTGTGCCCTGTACACTTCTGCCCAGGGTTTCTCAACTGTCCCTTGATTCAAATGTGTAGATAAATCATTGTCACAAGAACTAAAACTTTCCTAGGAACTTATCTTTTTAGAGTTTTAAGTGTGGTCTCAAAACCTTTAGGGCTGGGTCAAGTTGTTTGCTGTGTTCAGATCATCAGTATCTACGTAAAAACTGAGGAAACAGTCTGGCATGGTGGTAATCTTAGCACTTGGGGCAGGGGAGTGGAGGCAGGTTTATTGGCCAGTCTAGCTGAAACAGGGTTCCAGGTTCAACCAGAAGCCGCCCTGTATCAGAAAATAAGGTAGAAGGCAGGTAAGATGGTCCGGTAGGTAAAGGTGCTTGCCACCAAGCCTGTTGACCTGAATTTGATCCCCCAGGACCTACAGTGGAAGGAGGTAACTGATTCAGTTCTCTGGACTCTCAGCAAAGTCACATGGTGGACCCCACCCCAAAATAAATGCATCTAAGATGTTTAATCAGTAAAGACAACCAAATTAATTAACTGCACTTGTTTAAATCTGCTATAGAACCAAGCAAGGATGGGAGATGTAGATAATACCGACACAGATACACAATTTGGAGCTAATCCTTGAGTTTAAATGCTTAATAAACGTATTTCCCAACTAGGGTAGCAAACACATATATAACATTGAGATACTTTGCTCTTACCTAATTTAGATAAGCATCAAAAGTGGAGCTTGGCAAGACATATCCGTAACAATTCCAACAGGAGAAACAAATTGGCTTTAATATTCAACCAACACTGGTGTGGTAATTTTTTTAATGATGTGAAATTAACATAAATACCCATTTTAAAATGAACAATTCATTAACATTTAGTACATTCACAATATTGTGTACCCACCACCTCTACTTAGTTCCAAAACATTTTCCTCACTCCAAAGAAGATCCACTACTGGCAGGGTAATTTAAAAGGCCATTAGCAAAGAAGACAAGGCATGAATCAAAGCTTTGAGAACCTTTTGGACATCTCCAAATGAGCTACAAAAAAAAAAAAAAACAGTCTGCTTACTGTTTATTTTCAGGATGGATCAAGGCTATTTCTTTTTGGAAATCTATGATATAATGGCATAAAATCATTATATCCTTCATTTTGGAACTGTAATTTATTTCCTCAATCATGTATACATATTTCACTGGCACTGTTATTTAGGACCTCTGTAAAGTGGGAAAACCTAGAAAAGGCCCTAAAATGTAAAGAACAGCAACAGTTTAATATGGATGGCCCTGAGAGGGAGGGGCTGGTGGGCTGGTAATCAGAGAGATTAGAGAAGAAAGTTAGAATGGAAGTAGGGTACCAGCCTCCAAGTCTTGCAAGTCACTCAGGATTTGACCATTTATGCATGAGACAGGAAGCTGTTAGACATCCTGGGGAACAGATGGACATGATATATACATATATATTTAAATATGTATTTTAAAGAATCACTGCTTAAGAGAACAGTATCTTAACATTTGAGAAACCTGGCAGACAGAGCTATAGTCAACAGATCGAGGTTAATGTCTCAAATTACATCATACAGATAACCATTTATCATGTCATATAAGGGCTCACGGTATGCATCTAGTCTATTTTATAAACACACACTCTCTCTCTCTATATATATATATATGTATATATATACATATAAAAATGAATAGTGGAAAAATCTTATGATAATGAAACATGTGAAAAGAGCCCTTTAATGCAAAATTTAGGGTAACAGTTTCTCATGAAGCAGGGAGAGGAATTTTCATCTGAGAGGAGCACAGGATTTTTTTAAGGTAATGTTATGCATCTTCACATGGGTGAATCCACTCATAAAACTTTGCATTTTTTCTTTGAAATAAACTCATTGTAAACAGAAATCAGAATAAGAATAAGAAGCAGTAGCAGCAGCAGCCAGGCATAGTGGAGCATGACTGTAATCTCAGCCAGATTTCTGCGTTTAAGACCAGCCTGGTAGACATAGTGAGTTCCCTGAGACTCGGCCTCCAAAAAAGGGGGCAAAATAATACAAAGACTTCTCTGTATGCCCTTAGATTCCCCAAATCTAACACACTTTATCCATTTGCTCTATTCTTATTTTTCCCATATTATTTTTGGGTTTTTTATTTATCTTAAAATAGAGAAAAAATATGTGCATTTGTGGTATACAGCATGATGATATATACATTGAAAACACTAAAACAAGCTACTTAACATAGCAACTGTGTCAGTTTTTTGTGTTAAGAACATGTAAAAATCTATTAAGCAATTTTCAAGTATAGACTAGGTTGCTATTGATTATTATCACCATTTTGTACATGGGTTTCTTGAATTTGTTCCTCTTGTCTAACTAAACTTTGCATTCTATGACATATATTTCCAGAATCTTCTCCCTCTCATATGTATTTTTACATAGGCTAGTTTTTCAATCATTTGATGTTGCTTACACCATGGTCCCTTATCCTTAAATTTTTAGCATGCACTTTTCATCAAACAAGGGATATTCTTTCATTACCACATTACAGATATCACAAATAAGAAATTATCAGTAGCAATATTTTATCTACCGGCCTGAGTCAAATCTCACCGATTTTTTCCCAATGAAATTTACAGTGAAAGAAATTATGAGAAAGAACCCTGATTTTAAAAAAAAATTTATTTTTCCTTGTTCTAGGATCCAACTGAGGATCAGAAGTTGTATTTAGTTGTGCCTTGTTAAACTGCATTAATTCCTTCAATCTGGAACCGTTCTTCAGCATGTCTTTCACGACCTTGCCATTTTTGAAGTGTATGAACCATTTCTTTCAGCAGGATATCCATCAATTTATGTAAAAATGTTTTATACTATAATCTTTGTAGGTCTTACGAATTTCACAATTTAAAAAAAGAGGCGCAACTCGGAGAGAAATAAGAACCCGGGAGCAGTAAATTTTGAGGCAATGATTAGCAGTTTTAAAAAAAAATCAGTAAAAACAATTTGTCAAAGCTGTGGATTCTTTTTAAATAAACATTTTCTACTGATTACAAAAATTTCTTAAATAGAAAATTTTTTTCAAAGAACCTTCCTTTGTAATCACCTCCACTTTCTCCTGTCCTAGGAAGGAGACCTTGGCTACGACGAATTTAAAAAAAAAAAAAAAAACATAAAATATCGCGTCACAATCTTTGCTCTTTTGCAGGCGCCATTTTCTGCCCTAGGCGCCGCCCTCCTCCACAGTTCGCCCCACCACAGCCCTTAGCCTTGTTCCCAGGAGCCGGGCACCCTCCCCCAAAGCACCGCCCCTCCGCCCCTCGGCCCACAGCTATAGGCTATGCAGTTGCTCTTCAGCTGACGCCACCAAGCTCGTCTGGTTCCCAGGCGCTTCCAAGAACACGTCGGCCGTTCCTCGCAACCGACGCAACGTTTCGTAACACACGCCACGCCCCCGAGTTAAGGACGGAGCCAGCCTCCTTTCCAGGCTCCAGGTTCCCAGACGCAGTCCCCTCTCACCCCCTCCCCTGAAGATGCAGTCCCCTACCTCCGAGGCCTTTCCCTCCACGCCCCGCCTCTGCCACAAACAAACCCCATTTTGTCCTCAGGCGGCCAACTGCCCCACTCGGGCCCCGCCTCTTCCCCAAACGCTGGGATCCATTCACTAGCACCTCCACGCCCCCTGTCTCCCACCTGCCCACCCAGCCCCTTCCCTGCCTCGCACCTCTTCTTCGTCAGAAATTTGGCTTCTAAGTACCCCGCGGATATTAACGCCCCCACGGTCCCCTTGGCCAAGGCTTCACTGAAGCCCAGCCTCACCAGCTTTCGCCAGCTCGCAGTGGACGCTCTCGCCCATTCTCGACTAGGCGCCACTGTTCGTCCAGGCCTGGCATTGCCTCGCGCTGTCTCTCTCTCTCCTCAGCGGAGGCCGGGATGGCAGCTGCAGCTGAGTCCTCTGCGACCGCCGCCATCACCGACCGTTCTCCTCCAGCTGCCGACGCAACTGAAAATAGGAAGAGGACCCTCAACTGGCACTTCCGGATTCTGTCCCGGAAACGGAAGCAGAGCCCCCCAACAATCAGGGGGCTACTGCCATCTTGGAAACGTCACAATTAGGCAGAATTGGGTGGTGGGCCAGGAATTAACCCTTCAGTCTGGAACTAAAACACGAGTGCCTTGTGTAATTCTAATACTAGGTCAAAAGGTCTTATGGAAGGTGGAGGCCAAAGGTTTTCAAGATGAGCAAAGATATGTGTTTAGGGCCTCACAAAGAATGCTCATAGCAAGTCTTCCTGCCCCTTGTCTGTTGAGGACTGCAGCCCCCTATTGTGAAAGCAGCATTTTTGTTAGCCTAAGTAGAATTACCTTTTATTGCACTACCCTTCTTATCCATCAAAACCAAATGTAGGGGCTGGAGAGATGGTTCAGCGGTTAAGGACACTTGTTGCTCTTTAATTCCCACATGGTGGCTCACAACCATCCAAAACACCAATTCCAGGAGATCAGCAGGAATGCACAAGTTGCACATACATGCATACAGGGAAAACATCCATACACATAGAGTAAAATAGTTAACTTTTATTTTCGTTGTTTTTGTTTGTTTAGGTTTTTCCGAGATAGGATCCAGACAGATCCTCAAACTGTGGCCACAGGCTATCAGCTTAAGAAACCTCGGGCGTTTCATAAAGTCAAAACTATTTCTGCAGTATCTTCGCTCTCATTTTTATACATAATGGAATTACCCAGAGAGTATTTCAAAATAAGCAAAAACTCTTTGGGTGTCCTCAACCTTTATATAAAGGAAATCTGAAGCCAAAACATTTGAGAACCATTGAATGTGCCAGGGTTTCTTTTGGTGTTTTTCTGAAATAGGGTCTCAGTTCTGAATATCAAGCTCAGGTTGGCCTTGAACTCATGGTGGTCCTCCTGCCTTAGCCTTTCAAATGCTAGGAGTACAGGGTTACGGGTGTGCCAGGCTCTATGCTAGACTTTAACTTCAGCACTAGTTTAATTTCTTTGCTGTGGTAAGCACTACAGGATGTTAAGCTGTGCCCTCACCTCTACTTCTAGAAAGCGGTGGCAACCCTCAGGATAACAAATGCTGTGTACCTCCAAGACATTACCAGATGTCCTCTAGTGGGGAGGTTGTCTCTGGTTGAGAAGCATCCTATTAGGCTGTTACCCTTTTCTATTAGGACTCTCAGCCCTACAGGTTGGTGATGACTTTAATTCTTTGCACCTCTCCACCTTTCTTTTGGCTGTCCTCACCTGCCAACAACCCACAAAGTCCACAAGATCATGGCTTTGGTGCTGGTTTAGTGATTACCTTCACTTTTAATAGTACACATAGGCTAGAACAGACTTTAAGACTTGTCTTTCCATACTTACATAAACCCATGTGCATACATGTCTGCTTGCACAGTTCAACCCTCCTCACTCTCACAATGATCTAATTTACCTCTTATTTTCAGTGAGCTTCTGTAAGGACTTTGATAGTGATGGAAGGGTGTCTGTTACTGTGGTTTTATCCTGTAATCCACCCTGACACAAATGAGGTCACAACTTCATTGCATGAGCCCTGAAAAAAAGTGAACTCCTTTAAGCTGTTCCCCACCCCCAAAGAACATAGTATTGAAATGGGAGTTTGGCACAACTAGATAGCTGATCTTTAAACCCATCTGAATTGACTCCTTTCATTGCCTCTCTGCAATCTGCATCCTAGAGCTGGGTTTTTTTTTTTGCCTTCCAGAGGCCAATCTCACCCCATACCAATTTCAAGAATGGGGACATGAAGTCTGCTGAGGAATTTGTAGATATCCTATCCATTACAAAACTGACAGGGAACAGGAATGTGTCCTACTGTTTTTTTTTTTTTTTTTTTTTTTTTTTTTTTTTTTTTTGAGACAGGGTTTCTTTATAACCCTGGCTGTCCTGAAACTCCCTCTGTAGATCAAGCTGGTCTCAAACTTTGAGATCTGCCTGCCTCTACCTCCTGAATGCTGGATTTAAAGGTGTGCATTACTTCCGTCTGGACTATTTTTCCAACTCTGGAACTGGACAACCATTGTAGTTTCAAATTGAGATTTCTAAGTGCTTACAAGGACAGTAATTAAGAGGTTCATTAGGTCACCACTGCTGTGCTCCCAGACAGCCACTAGGCTTGCTAATACTTGCCCTGCCCACCCCTTTTCTGTTTCTCTTCTTTGCTTTTCCCAAGATGGTGGGATGGAGTATTATTCATGGACAGAGAAAATTAAGGCTGTGTCACTTTTTGTGCACTGTGTGTGCAAAGTTACATGTGGAAGCCAGATGAATAGGATGTCATCCTCAATTGTTCTCCACTTTGTGAGGCAGGGCCTCACCTGGAGTTCACCAGTTCTTCAGACTGTCTGGCTGGCCAGCAAGTCCAGGGATCCTGTCTCCACTCCCCAGTATTGAGATTTTAAGTGCCCACTATACCCAGCTTTTTTTTTCCTACACCCAGGTTTTTTTTAAAAATATCATGTTCAATCTCGGGCTGTTGAAAACACCATGTAGACGACTTCCAGACTTTCCAGAAACCAGCAGTCCAAACTTCTGGCAGTATGACCTCACTCCTGACCTTTTCTAAGTCTATATTAAAGGATTCCTTTATATAAACAGTGGTCAAAAATCTCTCCAATTGGTCTTCCAACTTTCTTCAAACTATACTTTCTGCCTCCATTCTGTTAGGCTTGACATGACTGGATAAATCTAAGTCCTCTATGTTCAATTATTGATTCTCATTAAGAAAATTAAACCTGCCTTATTGCGTCAACTCATCCCCGTTCTATGTGCAATTCCTCCACTCCAAAGTTTTTTTCACAGTTCCACCACACTTCCAGAAACTCCTTCCCAATGCTTCTTGTTGATGGGACCAGGTATGAATTCACCAAGGTCCCAGTAATCAACCGAGCTTGAGCCCCCTTGCCTTTATGATAATTTACAACCAGACTTCTCACTTTAGACTTTTTTTTTTAATATTTCATACAGCGATTATGATGCATTCAGGAACCCAATCCCCCCAAACCCCACTAGAAGGGCACCCTCCCTTGCCCTCCCACCCCATTTAAGGGTCCCAAGGCTTAGGGTGGAGGAAGGGGAGCAAACCATCCATCCAAGAGACTGTTCTTGCCCTGCTTTACCCTCCCAGGGATTGGGATATAACAACTGGGCACAAGCTCCCACTCATGTCCCCATGCTTGTGCTCATATACATACTATATATGGCTCCTCACTAAGCTGGTCAATTCCTGGCAGAGCCCCTACTCAACAGCACCGAGTAGGACAGGGCAGGAGGGCTAGGCAGAGCTGGGCTGGGGAGACCCTGAGAAGGAAGGAGGCCCCGGCTACAGGACTGAAGGAAGGAATAATAGGCCCCCAAAATGTCCATCTCCCAGTCTCTGGTAGTTCTCAGGTCCCCCTATAGCTGGGGACACTAGATGGGAAGAAAAGTGGCTGAGGCATGCTTTCCCATAGTCAATCCCAGGGTCTAGTTAGTGATGGTCAGGATCTGAATAGGGTCTGGGTCCCTGCCTCTGAAAGGCTGGGAGTGGGACTTCATTGCACAAAATACTGTAGGAAGGCCAACACTCAGGGAGTAGGGCCCAACCAGTCTGTATACAGAGATATTGCATTAAAAAGTGAGAACCTCATTTAAAATAATAATAAAAAACAATGGAAAGAAACTAACAAAAAAAGGCCCATACAGAGGCAGGTGGGACAGGTGGAAATGCAGGCAGAGGATGCCTCAGACCCAAGGCCATCACCACCTTCTAGTCAAAGTCAATCAAGAGCCCTGGCCTGGGCTAGCTCCAAACCTCTGGCTGGCCATAGGGTAGTGGTCCTGTGGGAGAACGTGATGAAGAGGGGAAGGCCTAGCCTCAATGTGGGAGACTGACATGGCCATTCCGTCCGCCGGCAACTACTAAGACAGAGACACAATCAAGCAAATTAGTGGTGAGAGCTTTGTTAGCACCCAGCAGACAGGCCGATGGTTGACAGGCCAGTGGTTGGGTGTTTAGGCAGGTGGCAGGGGACAAGTTGGTAAGAAAGTGTGGCTCAGGCAGGTAGGCAGGCAACAAGCAGGGAGGGCTGCAGATGGGGACTGCCCTGTGAGGGGTGTGGCATCCCCCCAGCTGCTGCCTGCTGGGACCTTGGTCTGTGGCTTAGATCTTGGCTTAGAACTCGGTATCCACCACACGGAAAGCTGGCCTGCCTGCAGCGGAAAACAGAATGAATGGCTGTTAGTGGGCAAGCAGGTAGATAGGTGGAGCAAGAGGAGGGGGAGGGCCACACTTACCTGAGTCAGGCATAGAAGAGGACCGAATACTGGCCTCCTTTTGTAGCTGTACCTCCTTTAGTGCAAATATGGAAGTAGCTGTGGATGAAGAGACATAGAGACATGTAAGTGGAAGATGATCCATGGGTCTACCCAGAACAAAACTCAACATGGCCCACCCCACTCTGTGAATTAGAACAAGTTTCTCCTACTTTAAGACTTTCTTCTATCAAAAACTAAAGAAGATGGGACATGGACAACTTACTACTGGACCACTCATTGAGACAAAAAAGTATTGTTTATCAGGTATGATAATGCTAATATAAATACTACCTACAAATCTACAAGAAAGGTGATGGCTTGGGATTTAATCATTTATTCTGTGGGTAGATATGAAAGGTGATCCATTTTTGTGTAATAAACTTGTTTTGTTTTTGAGACATGGTCCTTATAACCCTGGCTCTGCTGGAAGTCACTATGTGGACCTGGCTGGCCTTGAATTTACAGAAATTCACATTCCTCTGTCTTCCATGTGTTGAGATTTGTAAGCCAGGCATAGTGGCTCAAACCTGTAATCTCAATTCTTAGGAGTCTGAGACAGGATTGTCACAAGTTCCAGGCTAGCCTAGGCAGTACAGTGAAAGGGTTAAGACTGCCCCCCAAAATAAAAATAATAGCCCACCAAAATGAGGTTTTAAAAAATCTTTATAGAAAGTCAAATATGGCCGAGTGGTGGTGGTGCACACCTTTAATCCCAGCACTCGGGAAGCAGAGGCAGGCAAATCTCTGTGAGTTTGAGACCACCCTGGTCTTCAAGAGCTAGTTCCAGGACAGGCTCCATAGCTACAAAGAAACCCTGTCTCGTCTCATAAAAAGAAAGTCAAGTATGGTGACGTGCAACCTAATCTCAGCACTTGAAGGTGATGGCAAGAAGAGGAGTTCAAGGTCATCCTAAGCTATGTAACAAGCCTAAGGTCTACCTGATCCACAGTAATATTTGTCTCAAAAAAAATCACACCACCACAAGCCAGGGCTACCTAGTCTTTTAATATAAAAAGATGAGAAAAAGATGCCATGTGATAGGGTTCGCATGGAGGGGTTGTCATGGGGGGAGGGAATGGGAAAAAGTGGGGAGGGGAATGGAGAGACTACCCTCTGGTGACAGGAGTGGGAGAAGAGAAAAGTGACAGAAAGAGGAAGAGATGGGAGGTGGGCAGGGCCCTTTTTAAAGGGAACATAGTGAATGTGCACAGGAGGTGCTCTTAGTGGCTGCAGTTGAGGACTTTTCCTGTCAGAACCCCAAGGACAGGCCAGTACAGAAGCCTTAACACTAACATCTAGTACACACCTTACCTCAAAGAATCTCCCGAATCCACAGCCCCCCCTCCCCCCAAGCTAGTTCTATTATTCCAGGAAGGGACCTGGAATGAGAAAGACAATATAAGGAAGCTACAAGGGAACTTTCCCATTGGTTTTGGATGGTCTGAAAATTACATAGGTGTTTAGTTTGCAAAAACTGGTGTAGACCTTTTTTTTTGATATTGCAACTATATGTACTATATGAGAATTTTCATGAAAAGTGGAAGGACTCCAAGATAAAAACGAAATTTCTTCCTAATAAATACAACCTGCCACACATGCATGAGGCTGTTTCCTCCTTAGAGATGGTACAAACTAGCACCCTAAATTCCAGTGGTTCTGCTCCCCAACTCCAACTTGAGCCATCCATTCCCCAGCTCCACTCACTGTCAGGAAGTTTGTGGATCCGCTCCCCCAGGCTGAGGAAGAATGGATGTTTCATGGCATCCTCAGCAGAGATCCGATTGCGACCCTCAAACTGAGTTGGACAGAAGAGAGTATATTGGTATTTTCAACACATAGGTCTCTTGACCTGCCCTCCTCCAGAGCCTGCCCATGGGGAAGGTCCCAAAACCTGGAACCCCACCCGTTAAGGTTGGCCTCAAAAGATGGTCTCACCTGCAGCAGCTTGGTGAGGAGGTCAGCTCCTTCGCTATCAAGTCTAACATAAAGATAAGGGGATGCACTTTACATTAAGTTCAGATACCCTGGCCCCCAAATCCACCTACCCATCAGCCTCACCGGGGTGCATGGCTCAAAAGGGCCTCAGCTCGGTACTTGGGATAGTTGTATGTTCTAAACTCCTCATTGGATAGAATGCCTGGCCATGTCTCCTCAGTTGGGGTTCCTAATACAGAAGGTGAGTTACACAAGACATATCAGGTCCTCCCTGCATATCCCCCCAGGTCCTTAGGCACAAACGTCCTCACCCAAAATTCGGAAGATGAAGTGCAGTTGTTCTTCCACTGTGGAGCCTGGGAAGAGGGGCCGGCCTGTGGCCATCTCATAGAAGATGCAGCCCACACCCCTGGGCAGGAAAGGCACCATGAGTAGGGGACAGTTGGCTGGGCAGTCACTCCCTTCCACACTTCCACCTCTTCTCACCACATGTCAATTTGGGTAGAGTAGTCTGTGGATCCAAGTAGGATGTCAGGGGGCCGGTACCACAGTGTCACCACTTCGTTGGAGTATGTTTTAGTAGGGATTGACTTGGCACGTGCCAGGCCTGGGAGAGGGGGGAAAAAAGCAGCTGTGGACAAAGCTTGGACCAGAGTACAACTGGGGCTAAGAATGCCTGCCATAATCAAAGTTTGGAGAGGCTGGAGGAGAATGAGGCTGGTTGGTCATAAGGAAGTTGAGTTGCTTAGAGAATAAGGTTGAGGAGTCAGCAGGAAGAAAGGGGGGCTGGTGGTACCAAAGTCTGCCAGTTTGAGCTCTCCCCTCTCGTTGATGAGTAGGTTCTGGGGCTTGAGGTCTCGGTGTAGCACCTTCTGCCTATGGCAGTAGGCCAGGCCTCGGAGCAACTGGAACAGGAACAGCTGTAGACCCAGGAATGGCAGGCAGAAGTCAAAAGATATCCACAAGCCCATCCCCTGGCAGCAGGCAGGCACTGATCCCTCCCAACAGACACTGAGTCCAACCTCTTATCATACAAAAGATGACTGGCTCCTAATGCCCCCAAAGAGCTCCCAGCAAAAACATCATACAGGTAAAGGCTGTTTCTGGGAGATCTGTACAATAAGTGGATAAGGGGGGATCCCTCCTAACCCTGCTTTCTGTCCCACACCCACTTTCACATTGTGCATGTTGATGACATTCCCACAGTCATCCAGGTACTGCTTCAGGTCCTTGTCCTGAGGACAAAAGAGGTAATACAGGAACAAGAGTCACACACTATGGCTCATGGCCATTTCCCCATCTCCCTGGGGCCTATCTGTTATCCAACCTTACCAAGTATTCAAAGACCAGGGTGAGGGACTTCTCTGTGTGGATAATGTCATGTAGTGTGACGATGTTGGCATGCTTGAGGTCCTTCAGCAGGGACACTGTAGAAAGTATGGAACAAAATAGAGCAAGAGTGAGAGCCCCATCTTCAAAATAAAGATAAGAACCAGACAGATAGAAGACTAAGGGTTTCCTTCTTTCCCTGTGCAGTTTAAAGTAATACCTCAGAGCATCTAGCTCTGATCTATGACATGCTAAGAAGTAGGTGTGTCTCAATGGTCCAAGTGTAGAAAATAAAGCTTAGACAAGAGTATTTATTAAGCAAGAGCGTGGGACTATAGGCCCAACTTCATGTGACACCATATTTTTTGTTTTGTTTTGTTTTTGTTTTTCGAAACAAGGTTTCTCTGTAACTTTGGTGCCTGTCCTGGAACTAGCTCTTGTAGACCAGGCTGGCCTTGAACTCACAGAGATCTGCCTGCCTCTGCCTCCCAAGTGCTGGGATTAAAGGCATGTGCCACCACCACCTGGCCTATGACACCATATTTTTACAATTTGCTTTTGCTCTCTGGGAAGAGGCCTTGTCCAAACCTAAGTACAGAGGCTGGAATTTGTACCTCTTTTGTGTGTAACTCAAATTTATTCTATATGATTTTCTAACACTTTAAGGAGTGCTCAAAGAATGAAAAAAAAAAACACCATAATTTGCAATTTAATTGACTTTCCTTGATCCATTTAGATCCCTAATTCTCTTGATTGTTACCTGGGATGTAGATGGTATGCATTCTCATGAAGGCCACAATGTTGCACAGGTGAGGAGAGACAGTCCAAAAAAACCCAGTCTCTGTCCTCACTCATCATAGAGACTGTGTGTGCCATGGAGTCAAGAAAGTCTAAGATGGGGTCTGTACCTTCCCGGATAGCAGTGCAGGGCGCCCCTTCTTCATGTTCCAGTCTGATCTCCTTGAGTGCCACAAGGTTGTCTGTAAGCTTGCTTTTGCCTTTATAGACAGTGGCATAGGTACCCTGGAATGTGAGGAAGTACAACAGCAGAGGTGCAATGAGATTGCATGGAGTTCATACTGACCCCCATTCTCACCATGGTTCTTTTGATGGTCTCACCTCACCCAGCTTGTCCAGCTTGATATAGGTCTCCAGTTTCCCAAAGCCAATCTCAGACTGCGGGGTAGAGGAGGTATGCTGAAGCAGGGTTGGAGAAGGGCACTGGGAGAGTGGGACAGGTAGCAGACAAAAAAAAAAAGATGCTTACCAGGCTGACACGGCGGAGGCGCCGGCTAAGAGGCTTGTCAAAAATGGGGCTATTGAGGGTCAGCTTCTCAAGGTAGCCCTCAGGCAGCCGGATGTCAGCTGGTAGCGACAGGCGTTTGTTGATGTCCTAGCAGCCAAGATAAAAAAGAAGCATGATCATAAGCTCTACCTCCCCAAACACAACCCCATCCTCCAACTCTTCCATCAGTGAGACAGGGATCAAGCACCTCAGTGGAGATCTTGCGAGGTGGGTGGTTGCGCATGCGTACTCTCACTGGAGATTGCACCTCATCTGAGGATGTGGCTGAAGCCTGGTCACTCTCCCCATCAGACCCCATCTTCATGTCCTCATATACAATCTCTGGTGGTGGAGAGAGGGAAAAGTCAGACCACTGGAGTCAAGAATACTTCCTCCAGGGCTGGAGAAATGGCCCAGTGGTTAAGAGCATTGACTGCTCTTCCAGAGGACCCAGGTTCAATTCCCAGCACCCACATGGCAGCTCACAAATGTCTGAAAATCCAGTTCCAGGGGATCTGACACCTTCACACCAATGCACATAAAATAAAGATAAATAAATCATAAAAAAGATTTAAAAAAAAATACTCCCTCCCACCCCCAATATAAATACACTCCTTCATTATATCCAAGTGTATGTACATGATCCCTAGAGCAGACTAGGATATCCAGGTAGGCCCAGGATAGATATGGAAGGGACATGGTCATCTAGTAGAGTACTCCATCAGAGATGATGGTAGCTGCCCACAGGTCAGAAGGCTAGCGGTGACAGGCATTGCCAAGAGCCCTGAGAAGGTAGACCCAGGGAAAGATAGACCCAACAAGACTGACAGGGCCACCACAGTTCAGGAAAAAGGCAGAGACAGCCTTGGGGTGGCTGCAATAGGCTAGGTACCATTCCTCCTCCTGGGGCCTGAATATAAAGTCAAGGAAGGAGGTACAGAAAGAGTGTTAGAAATGGATGACAGGAAAGGAGGAGAAAATGAAAGAAAGGAAGACAAAAACAAATCTAAGGAACACACTGGAAGTATCTGGGAGCTGGGGCAGGGAGAGAGAATGATCAAAGTGGACCCACCTGGTGCAGAGCTGAGTGGGCCCCGACCAGAGCGAAGTTCCCCAGGGGCAAAGCGGGTAGGGGCCTCTCCAAGGTCACTGCCACCACCTCCACCACTCTCATCCAGGCTTATCTGCTCAGGGGCACCATTGGTCTTGTCTATGCCTCGGCCCCCTCGGAGTGTCATTGACAGCTGCCGTTTGATCTTCTTCATCCGATCCATGGCAACCTGGACAGGAGACATGAAAAGAAATGGGGACTACATTAGCATCTTCTTGACTATCACGGGCCCCTGAAAGACTACAACAACCAAGAACATGTCAGTGCCCACTCAATTATTACAGATCCTTGAAAATTTGGCAGGGACAGGGCCCTTTGTCATTGTTAGCCCTCCCCTAAGTAGTCTACCTGGGTACTAATACTTGAGTGGCTGTCTGAGGGCAAGGGTCCACTCAGTAGATTGTTGGTCTCTAGGGCAATAGTCTCACTGTGGGAGCATAGGACTCCACAGCAGCTATCTTCAGGTGCAGCAGCAGTGACAGACGCAGTCATAGCTGGGACAAGGGGTTCAGTTAGAACCCAAGGACTAGTGTCAAGGTCCTGGGTATGCCCATAGAACGGCATGTTTCGCTGGTACCAGCCCCACATTGCCCCCAACTGCCAGGCAGAAAGCTCTCTGTGGCCCACAGGGACCCTCCCACCTCCCCCAGCAACCACTGTCATGGTGACTAATGGATCACCCCACTTCTCTATCCAAATGGGGGGAGGGCTGCTGAGGCCCAACCACTGGAGTTGTGTTTGGGGGTATGTCTCAGCACACACCAGCTATCTTCATGGCTGTTAGATAGGTTTGACAGGGTCCAAACCCAGATTTTTACAAAGCCAGGTCATATTTCTTTTCTCCTAGAGAATATACCAGACCTTCCTTATCATCCCAAATAAACATAGCAGTCCTCACTGTGGCCCATGTCTTATATATATCTCATTCATTCATTCCTATTACTTCTCTGGTCTCACCTCTTCCTTGATCAATCCTAGTTGCGGTTCTGTACCACTTCCAGCAGTTTATACCTCAGGATCTGTACACTGGTTGTTTCAAAGACTGTAAAACATCTCACCCAGTCTTCTACAGCCCATTGTTCAAATATCATCTTTTTCATGAGGCTTTCATGAGTTATCTTATTTAAAGTCTCGGCTATCTTGAGCTCCCTCACCTTGCCAATGTGTCCCCTAGCTCTCACCATGACCTCAGAAATAATACTTATTATTTTCTTATACTTTTTACTGTCTTCTCACCACTGCTACTAGAAGGTCTACTCCACCAGGGTAATTTCTGTATGTTGAGACCATAGCTATATCCTAAGAACCTGGAATAGTGACTGACACTGAGTAGAAGCTCAAAAAGTACATAAAGAAGCAGTGAATAAAGGGGCTGAGAGCTTAGGGCCAACCTTTATTGAGGTAAGTCTCAGACATTTACAGACTACCCCAAAGAAGACACCCAGGGATGCTAGAATTGACAGGAAGATGACCTAGATGGGCTGCTGAAGGGAATGGGGCCACCAAAAGGTTTAGGTCGGCATTCCTCTGCTTCCTCCTGGACCAGCAAGGAGGGGGAAAAGACCTGGTTCAGGAACCATCTGTACTCACAGCAGGGCTTGAAGATGGCCCAAGGCCCAAGGGAAGCAGAGCTAGATAGGAGGTTGAGGATAAGGCCAGGGATGGATTCAAGAAGAGAAATAGTTCATCCGTTACCTTGAAACAAAGTGCTTACTTACTTACCACAGCAGTTCCCCTCCCATTTCTGCCTACCACCTCTAGAAGGTGAGGCAAAGCCAAACCTAGCAGAAGAAACCTCAGATAGATAAGAGTAAGATCCACCCACAAAGAACCCAGAATACCATAAAATCCTTACCTTGGAGACTGAACACTGGATCTAAGGCCTAGAAAGCAGCCAAAGACTTCCTTTTGTCCCCTTATGACACCCCTACTCAGTTATTTTATATGTGGTGACAAGAATAAGGTAAGGGGTTAGGAAAATGAGTGATAGAGAGGGAGCTATGAATTAATTTATGACCTCGAACTGGAACCCTCAATGACTGGTCATTTTCCAGAATTCATGTTTTGGGGGATTTTAAGAAGACAGTTATACAACTTGAGGGGGCAGACCCCTAGAAACAGATATACTTAAACATTTATGAGCGCAAAACTTAAATACCATAATTTCAGTTTTCTGAGCTTACAGACTTCAGAATAAGTGAAGGAAGAAGAATCAGGACTTAGAATTCCACAACTATATGGTATTTGTCCTTCTTGGCACCCCCTCAAAGACACACTCACCCGTCCCCAGGCTACTTTCATAGCAAGGACATTCACACTAACTCCAACCAACTCTAATATGGCAACATGTTCCATTGTGCCCTGACCTCTATAGGCCCTCACTACATCTTAACTTCTAAAACACTCATGATTTCTCTTTTCACCTCTAACTCCCTTCAGCACTCAAAATTGTTTGCTTGTATTTGTCCCCTTTAAACAACTCCTGTCACCACAACATTCTACCACATTCTGAGTCCCTTCCTAGCCTAGATGCTTGTTAGCCTCTCTGTAGCACTGTCCTACCTCAGTAACATAGAGTCCCCTCTGGATTCTGATCCTCATTAACATGCACTCAGCTGACCCAAATTAGCATTCTCTGGACCTTCACACGGCTCTGAGCCACATCAGTACACAGTGAACCTTGTACAATTCCCGACCAGTTTTGCTCATTCAGTTGTGAGCCTTTTGATGTGCATGCTGGAATCTGAACTGAGGTCCTCTGGAAAAGTAGTAAAAGCTCTTAATAGCTGAACCATCTCTCTAGTCCTTACCTTCACAGTTGTGAACATCATTAACATACTTTCTGTCCCATACTTCCACTACACTGTCCCTTCCCTCAGCACAAACTGAATCTTCACTCATCTTGACCCTTGCTAGCACATACTGGGCCTCAGGCAGTCCTGACTCCCTATTAAGCATACCTTGAGACTGACCCTCATTTACAGCTCCTCTATTTAACCCTGACCCCCATTAACATACACTAGTTCTTTGGTGTCAATTCACTTTGGCACACTTACCTATTCAAGGCCCCTCTGCTTCAACACCCCCTCCCCACTATTAACCCTTTGGTTCAGTCGATTTCCTTCACAGCTCTATTCCTTCCACCACACTAGATTCCCATCCCCCAAACTCTACCCCTGTAGCACTCCCTGAATCAGCTCACTTCAGTGGCCCACAGACAGGAAGAACACAATATGCACAGGGTTTTGATGTTCATCACATTTTACTACATGCTTTCTTCTCCCAAAAGCATACCTTAAGTGTCTGTATGGTTCTAAAGTCACAGTAACAGCCTCAAGGGCAGTGGTTCTCAATCTTCCTAATGCTGTCACCCTTTAATAGAAACAGAGTTCCTCATGTTGTGACTTCCAACCTCATATTATTTTCATTGCTACTTCATAGCTGTAATTTTGCTACTGTTGTGAACTGTAATGCAGATATCTGATATGTAGCATTCTGATGTGACCCCAAAGGGGTCGTGACTCACAGGTTGAGAACCACTGCTCTAGAACTTCATATATAGTATTACCTCACACTTTCTGGAAAGCCACATTCTCTGCCTTCACACTTCACCTTGAGCCTTGGTGTGCTGAGCTCTTTATACTTCATTTACTGGCACTCTCCCATAGATATGTATGCTCACTTCTGGTAGCCAGCAGTACAGGCCTTAGACCACTCCGCCCCATTACACACACCCTCGGGTCCTTCAACAGTTCTGTCTGCACTGGCATATACTGGGCTCCACACTACCTAGATCTTGACCCTCCCTGATCAGCACACACTCAACTACCTCCATGAACACACCCCGAATCTAGAGAAGCTGCCAGCCCTAACCCCGTGGACAAACACAATATTAACATTATCCTGACCCTCATCACCACACACTGGGCCTCAGAACCCTGATTCTATTGGCACACCTTATGGCATTTCTACCACCATTTCTCCATTTACAGTGGGCTTCTTTGCAGCCCTGGCCTCCACTAGCATGTTCTGAAACTGCCCTTACACACAACCCCGTTTTACATCCTCACGTCCCTCATGGCCCTGCAACCCCCTTCCATAAGCATTCACTGGGCCTGAAGGTTTACACAGTCGCAAGGCATTTTACTACCCCCTTAGCAACCTCGAGTCTTTCACGACTACTTCATCAATCCACTCTCATAACTCTAGTCCTTTAATCATCCTTCTCCCCCTTAGCATCCAGAGCTTTTCCCATCCTCAGCTCCCAGGACAGGGGCCCAGGGCGGGGCCAAGGTCAGGGAGGCCCCAAATGACCCCCCGGTGCATTCTGGGAAAGTCGAAGGGGAGGGGGCACCTGACAGCCAAGCTGCCCAGAACCCCCTAACTCTTGTCCTAGCACCGCCAAGAATGGGGTTGGTTCTCTAGGAAGAGCATCCCCCACCCTAAGTATCGAGGACACGCTCACCGGAGGGGGCGCGCGAGTAACCTCAGAGCCTCGGGGCCGGCGCGGCGGCGCCTGGGGCGGCGGCCCGGGATGAGGCCGCGCGACCTCCTTTTCCTCCAGTTCGCCGCAGGCGCCCGTCCCAGTAGTCTTCGGCCATGGCTGCTGGGCCCGGGCCGCCGCCGGCTGAGGAGGAAGAGGCGGCGGCGGCGGCGGCGGCGGCTGAGGCGGAGGCGGCGTCCCGCTCAGCCGGCCATGAGCTTGGCCGCTGCGGGCGATGCCCCAGTGCTCGCAAGCGCCCGCTGGAATCCGGGTGTTCACGGCGGCTCGTGACTCAAAGCGAACTGCTCGCGGGGACGCAGCGGATCCCAGGGCCCCACAGCCAGCGGCCCAACAGCCGCGCGCGCCGCGCTCCGCGCATGCGCACACACACGCTGAAAAGGAAGAAGGAGGAGACTCACCTCGGACTGAGTGTACCAAGAGACCTGTCTGCAGCGGAAGGGGGTGCGGCCATTGCGTGCCCACCAGGGGATGTGGCGTTGGCCTCGAAACGGCGCCAGGGTATGTAGAGGTGGGTTAGTAGTCAGTCTTGATCTTGCCAGAATTTTAATAGCATCAAGGTGAGCAGCAGCCAGTAGCCCAGCGTACCAGTTACCTTTTGATTCCCCTACAGTCTCACTTGGTACACCCTCATGGTAGCAAAGGGGACTTTTGCAAGAAGGAAAAGAACTGGTGAGCCTAGCAGTTCTAGTCCTTTGTGGTGCCTCGGGAAACAAGAATTTAAAGGCTCGAGATGACTTTCTAGGCGAGGTGTCCTGAATTATCATTGGCCTTTCCTACCTTAGATAGCCCCGCCCTGCAGCCCTCCCTCCACTTCCAGCTCGTTACCCACTGCGAAACGTATGTAGCCCCGCCCTTTAAAATTTGTCGCTCAGCCAATCAGACTTGTTCCCTGTGGTGAGGCTGAGCAAGAATGAGGGGCGTGGCAAAGTTGAAGAGGCGTGACTCGCTTTTCCTTCAGCTTGTCTTGTCCTTTGCACGGTTTTTTATTGGTTTTCGGGCTCGCCTTTTTGTTCTGAGCGCCTCTCAGAATTTTTCTGAATATCCCGTAATATAATTGGCCCAAAGAGCACTCACTAAATTGGGTCCCTCCCTTAACCATTTACCATGCTCTCCTGTAGCTTTTTGGTGTGGTTGAACCTAGGCTGAGGGGAAAGGCGAACGTTTAAGAGGTGCAGGGTCCGGTACAGAGCTGTTAAGAACTTTGGCTTGGGCGGAGCTTCTTGCTTCCTCACCCTAACATTCGCTTACATGCTCCCCTGATTGGGTTTTCTTTTTTCTTTTTTTTCTGATTGGGTTTTCTTGAAACCTTTCAATTACCTCATCTTGCCCACCAGACTTACTAGGCTCTTTTACATGGCCAACTGCCAAGCACATATTTAACCTCTCATTCCTCTCCCTAGAAAATGATGATTTCCCCCATATCTATCCCAAATATTGCTGCAGGCCTTCTGAGACTTACACTGGACGAAGGAACTTCCTTGCCTCTTCTGGGCTTCCCTTGGTCGGCCTTCCTGCCTTCCCTTCTCCCTTCCTTCCCTGTTAGGATTTTCAAGCAAGGTTCATTGGCAAGGATTTAGTCAGCCATTGAAGACCTAGGATAGACATCAGATCTGTCACTTAACTGACTTAATCTCCTACCCTTTCACAACAGGAACAATTCTACTTGTTCTTGAGTATAGCAGGCACAGTTGAGCCTCTAGGACTTCATACTTACTTGTTCCCTTTGCCTGGAATGCATTTGCCCTACATCCATATTCCTCGTTTCTTCCTGTTGCAATCCCATTATTCCAGATCCCCACTTGGCTCTATGCCTTTCGAAAATGTGGTTTTAAATTTCTAGATGTTTATTTATTTGCAGTGTTAAAGTCCATTCCCAACCTTGTGTGTGTTCCACTGTTGAACTAATACAGCCTTGGTCAACACTTGTTTTGTATTTGGACAGGGTCTTTTGTAGCCCAAACTGGCCGCACTATTCAAATGTGATTACAGACACCACCACACTTGGTTTTCTTTGCATTCTGCAAATTGAACTACATTTTCAGCCCATTTGCCTGACTCATTGATCAACTTTTAAACAATTAAAAAATAAATAATGGGACTGGGGCTGGAGAAATGGCTCAGTAGTTACAAGCACTTGCTGCTCATTCAGAAGACCTGAGTTTGGTTCCCAGTACCCACATTAAGTGGTTCAGAACTGCCTGTATCTTCAGCTCCAGGGATTGTCATTCTTTTAAAATATATAATTACATGAAGTGAGTAAACACACATGGACACAAATATTTCATTTTACATTTTTCACTTGCTTTTCTCATCGAGTGTGGTTCCCTATAGTTAGCACTTTGACCAATAGTATAAACAATATGAAACTAGCCAGATGGTGGTGGTACTCGGGAGACAGGTGAATCTCTGAGTTCAAGGCCAGCCTGGTCTACAGAGTTAGTTCTAAGACAGTCAAGGCTACACAAAAGAAACCCTGCCTCAAAAAAAAAAAATAAAATAAAATAAACCCCAAACTAAAAAAAATATGAAACTAAAAAGGACCTCAGTCCATCAGAATGTTACATAGTGAGGATGCCCTTTTAGCCTCCTCCCACATCCACATGACATAACTCTTAAAACACACACACAACACATACCTGGGACACATTGAAAAAATTTTATAGGCCAGTCATAGTAGTGCACCCCTTTAATCCCAGCACTCTCAAGAGGCAGAGGCAGGTGGATCTCTGAGTTTGAGGCTAGCCTGGCCTACATATCTGGTTTCAGGGCTACATAGAGACCCTGTCTCAAAAAAAAAAAAAAAGAAAGAAAAAGAAAAGGCTGAAAAGATGGCTCAGCAAGTAAAGGTACCTGCTTCCAAAATTGTGTCAGTTCTATCCCTGGGACCCATATGATGGAGAGATCTCCACATATACACTATGGCATGTGACGCCCCCCCCCCCATTAAATGAATGGAATTCAATTTTAAAAATTTATGTATGGACACATTGTGTCATGGCACACAAGAAAGTCAGAAGACAACTTGCAGGAGTTGGCTCTGTCCCCCACCAAGTGGTACTTGGGAATCGAACTTAGGTTGTCAGGCTTGATAATTACCTGCTGAGACATTTTACCAACCCAGCTTGGTTTGAAACAAGACTTCACATAAGCCAGGCTAGCACAAACCCTTCTCTTCCAACTATTTCCCCAGTGCTGCAATTACAGGTTATGTACCACCACACCCAGCTCTATACAGAACTGGGGATTGAACTCAGTTTGGTGCATGCTAGGTAAGCAATAGTTACAGCCCTTGCCCATGTCTAAAAAATGATTGTGTATGGTTTTGTCTGCAGGTATATCTGTGTGTGTTCCATGTGCGTGCTTGGTGTCCAGATCAGAAGAGGACACTGGATCCCTTGGGACCATGGTTACATAGTTTTGATTAGGCATGCTGGTGCTGGAAGCCCAAACCAGGGTCCTCTGGAAGAACAGCCAGTGCTACTAACTGAACATCTCTCCAGCCCTTCAGCTTTAGTTAGTTGTGCTTATTATGTAAGTTTTGTAAGCCTTAGGACAGAGATGTTTTATTTGCTAATGTCTCAAATACCTATAATAGTGGCACAGTCACTACTAAACAAATAGTTGAGTAATTGGTTGGCATATAGTACCAGCACAAGAAGCACTAGCTCTTGTTCTAACTCTTAAGTCTGCTAGGTACAGGGGGCCCAACACTGGTTTGTTAAGCCCTGTTTCCTACCAGTCTGGTTTTGTAGTGATATATACACAGCAGTAAAATGGTATGCACAGTAGTGATCTAAGATACAGCCAGGATTAGTGGGTAACTAGCTGTTCTAATATTTTGGTCTCATGTAGCTCAGGCCACCTCCAGAGTGCTGGGATTACAGGCATGGACCATGGTTTCAGAAGTTGGTATCGATGGACAACGATATCATATACAAGAGAATCCAGGAGTAGTGGTGGTAAAGATACTAAAATGTACAGAGAATCAGTTATAATGAAAGAGGTAGAAAACAAAGTATGTAGGATGCCCATGAAGGAACCAAGATGGTAAAAAAATCAGTGCAAAGAATAGTATATGTACTGCTTGCCTGTAATGGTGTAACAGCAGTAAAGTGTGATAGTAGGAAAACTCTAAACAGATGGTACCACCATGAGACACCCAGAGGTACAGTACCTCTGTCATACAAAGTGGTGGGATGGGGGACTAAAAGGAACTATATGGAAGGATAAGTTCACTCTAATACATCAGACCAAGAAAAAATAGTATGGACAGGGGTAGGCAAGAGCAAACACTGCCTAGGGCCAGGAGCTGATTTAGGAGGTAGATGTGGGAACAGGTTATGATGGGAATTAGGCCAAGTCTGGGAACCAAAAAAAAAAAAAAAAAAAAAAAAAAAGGGAACCAAACCAAACCAAAAAATACCATCCGCCATGGATGGAGAGAATGGCCAGCTAGGTTGGCGTTTTCTTTTTCTTTCTTTGGTTTTTTGAGACAGGGTTTCTCTGTAACTTCGGAGCCTGTCCTGGAACTAGCTTTGTAGACCAGGCTGGTCTTGAACTTACAGAGATCCTCCTGCCTCCTGAGTGCTGGGATTAAAGGCATGTGCCACCACTGCCCAGCTAGTGTTCCAACTGTTTGGAACCCTCAGCTAAGACAAGAAAGTAGCACAGTAGCTCTGGGCTTGGTGGAGCCATTGATGATGAGCCTTTTGCTACTACCTGCATTAATCAATTACTCTTTGGCCCCACAGCCAGCTCTTCTCTGGAAGGTAGGAGGCCTGGGCACCTCCAAGATATGAGCAGAATGAAGCAGAAAAGAGACACAGTATTCTCCAGATGTCCTTAGCCAAGTATGTCCATAAAAACTACAGTGTGCCTTATGACATCAGTGTTCCCTAGATTTGCTGTTTACTGTCCTCAGCATGGACTCGAAATACCTGGACAGGCATTCCTGGCTGCTTCAAACTGGGGAAGGGATTTGCCCAAAGGATGGAATGCCAAAAATATGCTATCTTAGCCTTTTGCAGTCTTATTTGTTAAGTGTGTTCACTGTGAATGGAGGCAGTTAGGACATGGAGAACACAGGGTTTGAACCCAGCTCAAATCACTCAAATCACACAGACCCAGGTACCTGTTTATATAGCTTCACTCCATGCCTGTTACATAGAATGGACAAGAGAAATCAACTCCCATTATTCTCTGACCAGGAAGCTTGTAGCTTGAGTAGCTCATTGAGCTGCTATCTGAACCAGACATTTCCAGGATGTTCCTTTCTTCCCTGGAAACAGCCAGGATGGCTATATCTGGGTTATTATCTTTTTATTGGAATTTAGGTTCCAAACAAGGTACAAAGCAGTGGTGAGAGGGTCTCGGGATGCTGGGTGATAAGGGAATACCAGGCTTGGCTAGATGGACCACTGCCAGAGGCCAAATGGGAACTAATACTGGAAGGGATCTGGGGAAGAACTGGGGCTTAGGGAAATGCACAGAGATCAGCGAATGGCGTATCGTACATAGGGGACCTCGACGTCCTCGCCACTTTCGTCGTTGCAGCACAACTCAAGCACCAGTGCCCGCACGTGGCGGCCCAGCTTTCTCTTTGACACACGGCTCACAATTTCTGTCATCCTAGGGAAAGGGGTGAGGGTAAGGGCAGAGGGCCAGGAGGACAAAGCAAGAGAGGAAGGGAGGTAGGTGGGGACAGGGGAGGTGATGGGTAAGAATGGAACAGCTCCAAGCTGAGGCTCCCCACCCAATGAAAGGAACATAGGGCCTTTCCCAGCCTGCCCGACAATAGCCTACTTACGGCTGATCCAACCGTTCCTTGAGCTTAGCAGCTGGCATGAAGAAAGAATAGAGCATGGACACACCCTGGGACAGCATGGTGATCTCTAATTTGTGTTCTGTCTGGAGGGCAGAAGGGGGAAAAATAGCATTGTTTATGATGGTGGGAAGGCCAAAAAAAAAATCATCTATACATCCCATCCTCTAGGTGGGATGAGAGGGAGAAAGGACCTTCCTTACCTTAAAGTAATCAAGGAACTGTTTGAGGGTCATCTCCTCACCATTAGGCTGCAGCCCTTGTACTTCAAAGCGATCCCACAATGTCCATTCTTGATTATAGTACTGCAATGCAAGAAAAAAACAGGATGTGGGCCATTCCAGAAGTCCCAACCCTCTGCCTTCCCTGCCCCCAATTCATGCAAACCCAGTAAGTCAGATCAGAACCTTTTGTTCAAAGTCTCATGGCTCCCATGACACTCTGAGTAACAAGTGTTGAACCTTTACAATTGAATGACAAGGTCCTATGCCACAAGAAGAAATTCTTATTCGTATCTTCTACCCCTTATCTTCTCAATCACTCTGATCTACTGACTGTTATTCCTTCAACATGCCAAACATACTTTACACCTTAGTACTCTTGTAAAAAACATGCAGGTATATTTTAATAGGAACTCTGACCTAATGACCGGGTAAAATGCAAACCAAAGCCAGTTCTATTGATATAGCCCACTACAAGTCTCATCTTCTGATGTGAGCATGTACCTGGTGACGAGGTGCAGCAAGAGGTTCCGAAAACCCAAAGAAGGGCAGGGCCAAGTTCAGGAAACCATTTTTGTAGGAATCAAGCTGTCGGTGCCCCTGAACCACCTTGTACAGCTCCAGACATACAAGGCCAACTACAGCAGCTGTAGTGGTGGCAATGGCTGGGATGATCTTCCCTGCAATCAGCTTGCTCTGAGAAACAGACCAAGGAAGATGTTAGTTCTAAGTTGTAAGAGGTTGAAAGTCTAAAGAAGGACACAGATATAAGGAACTCAAGCCTAGAAATGGTAGAACATCAGGCTTAGAGTCCCCTTACCTTGTGCCGGTCTGCGGGGGAAATATCATAGTTTTCAGCCCGAAGATTGGATGCAGCCACAATGAAATCCATGTGGAAGTTGCTGTCATCATCCTGAGTAAGAAGAGGAGCTCAGATGAAAAGTTTTCCTGGCCTCTTGGGATGTAGGTATCCTCCAATGCAAATTACCTGCTGGTCTCCCCCAGATCAGAAGGAAATCTACGTGGCAGCCCATGAATCTGATCACCATAAAGGGCTGGACTGGCTCTATATTCTTAGATCCCCATTCTTTATAACCCTGTCTATGCTTAGCTCACCCCAACTGTCCTATCCAAGGCCCCTTCCAAGCACCTTCTCAAAGTCAATGGGGTACATCTTAAATCCCGGTAACTTGTCTGGGCTGGGCAATGTGGCTTTGAGCTCCTCAAGACGGCTGTCATCTACACAAAGAGAAAAAACACAGCCCTTTAGATGCAGGGAGTGAGGGTGAAAGCCTAGGTAGGGCAAAAGAAATTCGGTTAGATACAGAATTTAGAAAAAGAGAAAAAAAAAGAGATCCTAGAATGAAGGGGCAAATGGGAAAAGCAGAGCAGAACAGAGCAAACCTGAAAAAGGCTAGAAGAGGCTATCAAGATCTGGAGATATACCAGGAGCAGAAACAAAAACCACAGGAGAAAGTGGAGGTGAGGTGGAGTGATCAGATAGAAGGGGTTGTCAGTCTTGAGGACATACTGTATATAGAGACACAGAAGACATGGTGGGAACATAGGGAAGTACACAAGCATGAATATGAGAAGTATCTGAGGGGAAGGTGGAGAATATATGAAGAGAGGTGAGATAGGGAGGAGGAAATATATGGAAAGAAAGTCAGAAGGAACCTTGAGGAGGTAGAAGAAAAGACTAAAGGAAATATATAACAGTAGGTATTTCAGAAGGAAGACAGAGAAGAGGGAAGGTCAACACGGGGTGGGGGTAGTATGCAGAACTATAAACACAGATATCCAAAAGGGAAGACAGGGAGACTGAATAAATTATAAATTATGATGGGTGAAGACTATAGAGAAACAGGGTGGGAAGGATGCATGAACGGGGAGACATGGGGCACATGGAAGCAGTCAAAGTGGGCAAGAATCAGGGGGAAACCCCTGCTGGAGATCATACCCCCTAGATGAACAGATCAAGGAGAGGCAGAGAAAGAATAAAACCAAGGCAAATGCACACCAAGCAAGAACAAAGTTTGTTTTCCTGGTTGCTGGAATGGGAAAGAAGAGGAAGGGAGGGAGAGAATGTTCCCCCCAACAAACTGTCTTCCTTTCAGGGTGAGGGAGGTGCAAAGTAAGGTGAGGTCACAGAGATACTAAAAGAGGACTAATGGGGAAGCTAGGAACAGGTAGGGACAGTGATTTCTGACCAAATTGCCAAACACCCTCACCAACAGAGGCATTGGCGCTCTGTAACTCCTGGTCAGAAACATGGATCTTGACACCAGACTTGGGGGTGAATTCTGGAACTCGTACTGACTGCAGGAGTGAAGCCACAGCAGCTCGATCTTGAGAGCCAGTCAACCCATAGGTCTGGGCAAAAAGGTTGGCAGCAGCCATCACATAATCCAGATGCAGTGTCTAGGGGACAGCAGGGCACAGTAGGGTTAACACATCTGCCCTTGGATAGGAAGCCACCACCTCCCCTTCCCACCCACTCATCCTTTACCCAATCCCAAGAAAACCCGACAAGGAGACTTACATTGTTAACATCAAAAGTAAGTGGATGTGGACAACGTTTGGGTCCAGACCAAAATGGGGCCCCTGAGCTGGTAAGCTAAAACAAAGAAAGTTTCCAGAAGTAAGATATTGAAATGAAGGCCTCTCTGGCAATCCTGACTTGATCTTGGCTCTGGATGCACCCCACCTCACTACTCTTGGCTGGGTCCTTGAAGAGGGCTGGAGTCAATCATCTGAGACTCAACCACCATCAATTCTTAGATACTTTCTTCACAAATCCCTTTAGCAGGGCTGGAGAGATGGCTTAGAGGTTAAGAGCACTGGCTGCTCTTCCAAAGGTCCTGAGTTCAATTCCCAGCAACCACACGGTGGCTCACAACCATCTATAATGTGCAGGCAGAACACCGTATACATAATGAATGAATAAATAAATAAATAAATACAAACAAACAAACAAACAAACAAAAAACCAAATCCGTTTAGCAGATTGGACTGAATCACCAGACATGTACTTAATATTTATAAATACCAGTGAGTCAGATCACAACTGTTCCTCCTTCAAGCTAAAGAAAGGAACAGAGAGAAGTGATTTGTCCAAGTTCAGAGAGCTGGGATTTCAATAAATGACTCCTGAATCTCTGCTTCATGGTCCACTATAGCCCTGATAAAAATCAGGTCAGACTCAGCCTATACACCACAGTGAAGGGGAACAGCAAGAGAACCAATTAATTTGCTCTAAGAAAGGGAGAAATAAGATCATTCTTCTGACATCTCTTGCCTTGGATACCAGCCACATCTGAACTAATAACGGGGAGAAGTCACTTGAAGAGACTGCAGCAAACTTGTGATTGCAAGGAAACGCATGCTGCCATATGGACACATGAATGAACATTACCTGGTCGGGAGGAAAGTTGTGTAGCAGTTGTCGGATGTTGTTACAGTACTGGGTGTGCCAGTGGTGGCAGGCCCAGGTCACGCAATCACCCCAAGTCTGTGGTCGCTGCAGCACCAGGCTGCGCTGCACAGCCTCCAGCACCTCCAATGGCTGGGTACCTGCCAGCCGCAAGGTCCGTTCCACAAACTTGGGGTCTCTATTAGGGAGTGAAAAGAGCCAAGGGGCAATATTACACAGTGGGCCCTGAGGTAGGCTCTAGGGCAATCTTTCTCCACAGAAAACTTGTCTTGATTCCCCCATAGCATAAGTCAAGAGTCCTTTGAAAAGTGTGTCTAGTGCTGAGGGTGACAGCTGAAAAAGCATAGAATGTCTTTGCTGGCAGGCAGGAGAGTGGGGTGTGTAAGTTACTCACGTGAGGTACTGATTAACATTTTCTGCTGGCTGCTTGAAAAGGCCTTCAAATTCATCCCGGGCCCACTGCAGATGAACAAATGGATTTTATGGAATGATGGACAGAACGTTTCCATGGGTGAGAGTCATCATAGGTAACCCAAGTAGGAAATACACAGCAACTTGTGAAAGAGAAGCTCCTAACTTTCTCCACTCCTTCATTTTTGGCCTTTCAATTTAAGTCAATGAACTTGATCTAAGAAATAACTATCCTAATGTACGTGTTTAAAAAAAGCATCAAGAATTGTACACATGTACTATGCCTTGATGAAAAATGTGTACTGGCTAAATGCATTTTACAACTGAAAAACAAGATTTGCAGCAATTGAACTTGCAACAGTTCAATGCTGGGCACAATTGCATGAAACCCTAACTTAACAAAAAAGAGTAGACAAGTGTTTGTCTAAGTCCTAGGTTTGGTCTCCAGAACCAAAACACAAACAAGCAAGCAAGGAAACAAACAAAAATAGATCCAATCCAACAATGATTCCTATCTATTCTCTAGGGATTTAGCATAAGACATTGGCTCTATCCTCTTTTCTATGTGTACTTAAAGTGGTGCCAGTTAAACAGCCCAGTGAGATAAGAGAGAGGAAGAATATAAGGCACAAAGAAGTTAAGTTCATGGCCACAAAATTGGTGGGTACACAAAACTGACCCAACCACAGTTGGGTCAGAAGGGAAAATGAAAGATAGGTTTGGTTTTTCCCCACCCCTCTATTTCTACCCTTCCCCAATGTGTGGACTCCAACACTGAACCTAGAATTCTGATAGCAATGTAACTATACTTGTGGCCTGGGTGCCCGTCACACAGATGTGGTTACTTAACATTTTAGCTTCATTATATGCAGCACTGTTCCATATGTGCATCATATATAGACTATCATTGTGACATAGCAGTATTAAACTCGTTTTGCACAATTGATGGAGAAACCTGAATATCATGTGCTAGAGACAAATAACTAGAAGAGAGTGAAGGAAATGACGATTTTGTTTAGCAAGAAAATAATGCTTTGGAGCCAGACATGGTAGCATATGCTTATAATTTCAGTACTTAGGAAGTGGAGGCAGAAGGGTCAGTTTAAAGTCATCTTCAGTTATACAGTTAAGTTTGAAGTTAACCTGGAATACATGAGACACTGTCTCAAGAGAAACAAAGAGGAAAAGCTGCCATGTAGGTACTAGAAACTGAACATGGGTCCTCTGTAAGAGTAGCAAGTGCTTGGGAGGCAGAGACAGGTGGATTTCTGTGAGTTCAAGGTTAGGCTCCAAAGTTACAGAGAAACCCTGTCTTGAAAAAAAAAAAAAAACAAACAAACCAAAAAGTAGCAAGTGCTCTTAACCACTAAGCCATCTCTCCAGTCCTAATTTAAAATTAATGTGTATGGGTATTTTGCTGCATTTATGTTCGGGCACCACATGCACGCAGTACCCATGGAGGGTATCAGATCCCTTGAAACCGGAGTTAACACCATTGTGAACCGCCATGTGCCTGCTGGGAATTGATTTCAGGTCCTTTGGAAGAGCAGTCACTGCTTTTAACTGTTGAACTATCTCTAAGTTGTTAGAGTGTGACATCTAATGAACAGAAATCAAAAATCCACCACCTCTGCCACCTCAGTACTGAGATTAAAGGCATATGCTACCATGCCCATATCAATCTAAGAAAATATGGCAAATATTGTAAACCCTAGGTAAGGAATGACATTCCAGTAGTCATCATTCTTTTGTTTTTCTGAGATAAGGTAGTCCAAGGTGGCATTGACCTCACAGTCCTCATGCCTTAGCCTCTCAACTACAGGTGAGCTACCATGCCTACCAACAGCAGTGGTTTTTACCTGTCTATGTACTGGAAAAAGTCAAAAGTAGAAATTACAAGAATAAGTCATTTCAGAAGTGCCAACTGCCAAGTAGATGGATGGTAGAAGAAAACACGTCTTATACTTAAGCCCGTGACACTCAAAAGTCAAGGGCCTGGTGGAATTCCTCCCTTCCCCTGAGCCCCACTTACCTGTAGAGTGTGTTCAATGGCATTGGGAAAGTTTTTCAGAGTGCAGATGGGAATGGATTTCTCTGGCGGGTCCTGGCTAGAGCTGTAGGATTCTGTCAGGAAGGGGATCACCACCTGTACGTTGCCCTTCGTGCCCAGTGTGCCAGACTCCAGTAGTGGTTTCCGATAGTACACACAGCGGCGATCCATGTACATGCCTGTGTGATAGGTTAGGGACAATGATGTGATAGCCAGGAAACAAGGAAAGGCACACAGGGAAAGAACAAGAGGGCCCAGACTCTCCCTTTTACCCTTGCCTTCTTTACCAGCTTTCAAACTTACGGGCATCTACATTGTCCAGGGCATTGGCCACACCATCCAATTTTTGGAAAAAATCATCATCATAGATGCGCTCTGTATCAGGACCTACACGGTTCTGGTGGCTTGTCACCCGGATGTAAGGATTCATCTGGCGTACAGCTGCAGCGGCCGTGTCAGACTTTAACTTCTGTGAAGTTAAGATACAGTTGAGGGTACAATGTGGGACTCAGTTATTGGTGGATTCACTCAGTGTCATAAAGAGCTGTCCCCCTGAATGTTCATCTAGCGTTAGAAGAACCAGCCCAAGTTCAGGCGGCTCTTTGTTTAGCAGGATATTGAACGATAACACAGGCCAGAGCTGAGTCACATGTGGCAGTGAGATGGAAAAGGAAGCAAAAGACAAGCATCTATTGTAGACAATGGACTAGCCACCTCTTTGTCTTTTTTTTTTTGTTTTTCTAGACAAGGTTTCTCTGTGGCTTTGGAGCATGTCCTGGAACTAGCTCTTGTAGACCAGGCTGGCCTCGCAGAGATCTGCCTGCCTCTGCCTCCCGAGTGCTGGGATTAGAGGTGTGCGCTACCACCGCCCGGCTTAGCCACCTCTTTTTGTTTACCTGATACCTACTATTCTTTTGGGGAGCAGCAGGTTGGAGATTCTCCCAAACACAAGCAGACAAATAAGCATTAAGTGTTATGAAACCAAAGTCAGGTCACATCCCTCCTCTGCTTAGAACTCGGGCTCTCATCCCCACTCAAGGTAAAGTGAATTGGTTCCCAGGACCTCTCAGAGTAGAGCAGAGTTCTACAGACTATTATCTGGGCCTTGGGCACTTCCAACCAGAAGACCATCTAGTCCTCACACTCACCACAGCTTTGCAGAAATGAGGTCTTTCTTAAGGAACTAATGAGATTTGTAAACTAACCTCCCTAGCAAGCCCAGGTGGCTCCTTTACACTTTGCAACGTACCAACATTGACTCCATATCTCACTGTTATATTGTATCTTTGTTATTTTGTTGTTGTTTAGAAACAGGATGTATGTAGTCATGGTCATGGAACTCACTTTGTAGACCAGATTGGCCTCAACTCAAGAGATCTGCCTGTCTCCTGTGTGCATCTGCGGGCCCAGCTGTATCTGTATTGTATCTATTATGCATTCATCCTTTACTACTTACCTTCCTCCACTAGCACCTTTACTCTTTTTGTTTGTTTGTTGAGACAGGGTTTCTCTGTGTAGACTTGGCTGTCCTGGAACTCACTTTGTGGCCCAGGCTGGCTTTGAAGACAAAGAGATCTGCTTGCCTCTCAAGTGCTGAGATGAAAGGTATGAGCCACCATGTCCTACCTCATTTTATTCTTTAATGTACCTCAAGTATGTACAACAATAACTCCTAAAGTAACTATTCAGTGAATAAATTAATGAACAGGAATACTGGGCAGTGATACTGGCCTTATAGAAGGTCTCACAGATTTCTGAACAATGCCATCATTCAGGAGGCCTACTTTGAAAATGGCCCTTGGTTGGAGTCTAGGATCTTGGATTTTATGGAAAAGTTCCCATCGCTCCTTCACCTAATAATAATGGCTCAGTGTGCCTGAATTGTTTGTAAACAGTATGGTTTATGTTAAACACAGTCTTTTCTCCTAGAGTCAAGAAACCAGATCCCAGCAAAAGCCCTAGGTAGAGAGATGGGCAGGCTTCCCTGGCTAGAAACTTTTCAGGCGTATTGTTATATTTGTTACTGGGGAAATGAAGTCCATCTTCTGCAACTCCACTGGGAGATAACTCTTAGACACTTGCTGCTGATTTAACTCCATGAACCTTTCTTCCTTTGCTGATTATACTGTGTCCTTTTTCTGTAAAAAAAAATCAGCCACTAGTACCCCTTAGGCAGGCACTGAGTTTGGGAATATTTTTGGGAACCCCTAATACACTGTTCCAGAGCAGCACTGATAAGAGCTGGAGTGATGGTTCAGTGGTTAAGAGCACTTGTTGGTCTTCCAAAGGACTCAGTTTTGGTTTCCAGTGGCTCACAACCTCTTATAACATCCGATGGCTCACAACCTCTTATAACCCCCCAAATTCCAGTTCTAGAGGATCCAACACTCTCTTCAGGCACTAGGCACTCACACATACATATAAAATAAATAAAGATATCGTTGCTGTTTTCAAGACAGGGTCTTCTCACTGTGCAGCCCCAGCTGTCTGGAACTGGCTTCTGAGTGCTGGGATTAAAGGCGTGCCACACCACACTTGGCAATAAATCAATCTTCTTTAAAAAGTTAAGGAAAAAGTAAAAGGAAATGAAAGGATAGGGGCTGCCAGGCTCCAGCACTCGGGAGGCAGAGGCAGGCGGATCTGTGAGTTCAAGGCCAGCCTGGTCTACAGAGCTAGTTCCAGGACAGGCTCCAAAGCTACAGAGAAACCCTGTCTGGAAAAACAAAAGGGCAGGGGCTATAGCTCAATGGCAGTCTTTAACTAGCTACCCAGTATTTGTAAAGCTCTAGACTCAATCCCCAGTACTGAGAGGAAAAAAAAGAAAGAATGAAAAAGAAACTGACTCGATGGTGGCTCAGAGGAGAGATGAAAATGAACGATTCAAGGTAGGGCTACTTAATTTTTGCTAAATGAATGACAGAAACAGAGGGCAAAAAGGGCAAATTCTGGGGACAAGAAAAAGGAGAAAAGTGAGATGTCAAAGTTCCATCTTCTACTTCCATTTATCTCACCGTGACATCCCAGGGCCGGAAAAGAAACTGTCGATTCAGATTTGATTTCTCAATGGTGTCCATGTCTGTGACAATGACTTCTCCACCCTCTCCACAGCCTAGCCCAATCATGGCAAAGTTTTTGAGCAATTCACAGCCAATGGCCCCTGCACCCACCTAAAAACATCCAAGAAGAGACACAAAGGCAAGTCAGGGTAAAGCAAGCGGATATAAACCATAAAATTCCTCATGCCTGCAGGAGACAACAGGATTGAGCAAAAAGGTCTAGTACCACATATTTGGTCCCAGGGTTATAAAGACACCCCCCTTCAGAATGCAAAAGAAAACCCCAGAGGGAGTGGCCAGAGACCAAGGGATGTACACATGCTAGGTGTCCAATGAGGTCACTCACCAGGAAGTACTTTTGCTTGCCCAGCTTCTCTTGAAGGTCTGAGCCAAATACAGCTACCTGCCCATCATAACGGTTTTGACGCTGGGGGATATAAAGTGAGGAGGGTCAGAGAGAAGCTTCCCTAGAAACACCCCAGATAATGCCTTCCTTCTGGTCCATTCCCATACCGGGAGGCACTTATCCTCTGTAAGAGCCTCTTTGTCTTCTGGGAGACATTCAAGAGCATCAAAGTATAACCACTGCATGATGGGCATAAACTTCCCAGAGCAGGCCTAGTGGAGGAGAAGGAAAAAGAAGGTGGTCAGTGATAAGCAGACCCTGGTACATATGGATAGCAAATAATGAAGGAAAGGCAAAACCCACTCCATTCCCACCCTGCTAACCTTCATAACTTCCTGGGCAGCGAGGCCCCCAATGAAAGCATTTACGGGTGCCAGGTCCCCAGCAGCAACATAAGCTAGCTTCCGTATAAGGTCTTTATCCAAGTTGTCCTGTTGCACTGCAGGTGGGGACCGAGCATTCACAGCCTGAGCTAGGCCCACCAGTTCTGTTGCATCTTCCTGGTAGGGCAAAGGAAACACGTAAGCATCTCTCAGGCTACTGTCAGGAGATGGACAGTAGACAGGCAGAGGTATGGCGGGCCTTTAGCACCAAGGATTTCTATTCTGGCTGGCTGCTGGACCACCTACCCACCTCATTTCGTGGTCGAGGTGGTCGGTTGTGCTGAGCACAGAATTGGTGCAGAGCTTGGAAGCCAATGTGCAGTTGGGCAGGGCGAGAAAACTTGGCAAAGTCAGTCATTACAAAGTCAGGCTCTGCCAGTGATGCTGGCAAGGATTTCTAAAAATGAGAAGAAAGGAACAGAGAATTTGAAACGGTCTAGTGCAGTGGTTCTCAACCTGTAGGTCATGACCCCTTGGCAAACCTCTATCTCCAAAAATATTTACGTTACGATTTGTAACTTCACCAAATTACAGTTATGAAGTAGCAACAAAATAATTTTATGGTCGGGAGGTCACCACTACATGAGGAACTGTACTAAAGGGTTGCAGCATTAGGAAGGTTGAGAACCACTGGTCTAGAACCACCCACCAAGAACCACTGTACCCAATACTCACAAAGCTAATCTTTTTAGGTACTTTGACCTGACTGACGATACCTCCACGGATGTAGTCAGAGAAGTTGGAGGTGTCACATATACTAAAGGTATAAGGACCTAGAGTGGATAGGGAGGCTGTCAGTCTTACATACCCTCCTTAAAGTCCACACAACTCAAGAGACAAGGAAAAAAATGCCTGCCTGACCCAGTGCAGATGCCAGGTACTACCTTTCAACCCCAGGCCCCATTCGTGAGATCAGAAACCATCTCCTCTGCCCCAGAATAAGTTCAGACCCTATGAAAGCCTGTGTCCCTGACCCCAAGTCTACACTGGTGCTGTTTTTACCCAAACCAGCTTAAACATGAGCAGATCTTCTGATTTGAGAAGATCTGCTCTGTTCAAAATACAAGAGGCTCTTTCACCTCAACTCAGATCCTAGAGGCCCATGCTCCTACTAACAATTCAAACATAATTGGTCCTTCTTGCCCATGCCCATCAGCTCTGGTGGGATCCCAGATTCTCTGAACCACCTCAGGCACTCAGGCTATGGCTCCCCTCAGTCTTAACTCAGGAACTCCTCCCTTTGATCTCCAAGACCCTAAGGTGCCCTCATAGTCCCAGCTCACCCAGAACTTTGATCTCTATGGGCTGACAGCCATTGAGTTGGATCATGCCCTGGACTTCTGAGAATGAGACAAAATCACCACTCTCAAATCCATGCCGGGCCTCGTCAAGGCAGGTAACCACACCGGGATTGTCCTGGTTAAAAAGAAGTGAGCAAGTTAAGGAATAAGAGAAGACAGAGAGGACTGCCATTGCCTGTCTGTCTGCCAGGACCACTGGGGATGGCCTCCTTACCTTGGTCACCATTGAAACCATGGCACTAAGTGGCTGCTCCCCATTGGAATCTGTGAGGACCATTTCCTCTCCAAAGTCACAGAAAAGTTGCCTGTAGAGAGTGGCAAGATGACTGATGCCTGAGGCTCACAAAAGTCCCCAGGCATCCTTCAAGGTGCAGTGGATACTGCTGAGAAAACTTGGCACATCACAATGGGGATATAACAGCACTAATGTCACACAAGAAGAGGTGAACACATAGAATATAAAACTTGAGTGGCAAAAGAGGGATGAGGGTCTTTGGCCTAGGAAAGTTTGTGGGGAGAGGCATGGAGAAGGGCACTCACCCAAATAAGCCTCGTGTATCTGCCACCACTAGCTTGATGCCACGGCTATGACAGAACTCACCCACTCGTAGTTGGTCTTCCAGGGGGCTGTTGGTAAGGACCACCACCTGTGGAGAAACAAAGCCCAGGTCAAGAGCCCAGAACTAGAATTGTCCAGGTTCTCCCTGGTCCTCTAGGCCTCTCTCATAAAGACCTTCTGGGGAGCAGACTCAGTGAGAGGAAAAGACAGCAAGGAGAAAACAAAGGCTTAGAGCATGTTGGGAAAGGTAGTGGTACTGGGCACGGACTGCAGAATAGCTGACTCACTTGTTTGCTAACTGCCTATAACCCTGCCATGCCCCATGAGACATAGGCAGGGCAAAACTACCTCCAGCCAGAGTCTGTGCTCACTCATACCATACCTATCTGTTGGTGGCTCTCAAGATGCTGCCCACTCCACCCCAAGTTTTGAAACTGCTCTCCACCTTCTCCAGGAACATCTATCCCTGCCTACCAGGATGAGCTCCTACAACTTTGTCAGATTGCTGCTGCTCCTGCAGCACCTTGACCCTTGAGGACCTTAGCCCGACAGGGCAGACTTTTAGCTCTCATAGCCCAGACTTTTTAAAATTAGTAAATGCCCATGCCACTCTCCCTGTGTCCAAATTACTATTCTTTATTCTTAACCCTCAGAGGAACCCCATGAAATCAGTACTGTTGCGTTTCCTATTATTCTGAAATGGAAAGAGTAAGGCCCAGGATCTAAGTGACCTGCCTAAAGTTATACTAGAAGAGCTAGACACAGCAGGACAGTTTGCCTCCAGTCTGTTCATTACTATGTTGTTTAAGTGGTGTGTCCACATCTTTCCCCAATAGGTAGGCCCAGGGTCTCACCTTCCCTGCATCCTCTCTGATACCCCAGACAGCTCATTAAATAGTGAATAGTACCAAAAAAAAAAAAAAAATCATCAAAGATGAGTTCCAAGAAAATCAAGCAGGAAACTGAGCAGTGGCCAAGTACCTGGAAGCCACTAAGGAAATCCTCAACCAGAGGCCCAGTGTAGGCAGTGACAGGCACATAGCTGTTGAGTTCAGCAAGTCGGGGCTGAGATACCTCAGCCCGATTTTTACCGATGTCTTCCTCTCGAAGGTAAAACTGCAAGAGGGGGTGGCAGAGGGATAAAAGTGAGATGGTTGTGGCACACAAAGGCTGCTGCTTGAAAAAGATTGTTGGGAAGAGGTACCTGGGAGGAGAGATCAGCCCACTGGGTAGTGCCTTGGTCATGTAGGGTGACAGCCTTGACCCCACCAAGGATGATGTTCTTAGCAATTTCCACACCCAAGCCCCGCAAGCCTGAGACAAGCACGCTGGATGTCTGGAGCCTTTTCATCGCCTCATGGCCCAAAACATACCTGTCAAGTTAGAAGAGATTCCAGGTCATTGTCCAGCCCACCTGATTGATCCAAGTACTTCAGTACCCCTTCCCACTTCAGGCAGACTTAGGCCTAACTTACAGCTGCCGGGAGTAAAGGCCCTCGTCTATGTCTGCTTCACTGCCGTTCTTCGCCATTCCCTGGGGATGGAGAGCAAGAAAAGATTCAAGACAACAAGCACAAGTGGGGTATTAAAATGGAAAGCAATAAGACTCCTCACCCCATCATCATGCCAGCTAGTCTCCATGGGAAGGTACTCACGTTGGTTGGCACTGAGGGCACTTGGGACAGCACGGACTGGGCAGGGGAGCAGTTTGAACCCGGCTTTGGATCAGGCCCGGACACGCGACGTTTCTTGGACAGCGGCGAGCTGGACATCTAGTGGAAAAATGGCAGCAAAGAGGTGAGCCTAGGATACATGGGGATATTTTTCTGGTATTTTTTGTTTGTTTGTTTTAAATACAGGGTCTCACCATGTAGCCCTGATTGGCCTTGAACTATTTTTTTTTCTGTTTATTACTGGTAATAATTGGAGAAGACTTACGTATTAGCAAATCTACTTTAGAAAAGAAACTGGTAGTAGGGCGGTGGTGGTGCATGCCTTTAATCCCAGCACTTGGGAGGCAGAGGCAGGTGGATCTCTGTGAGTTTGAGACCAGCCTGGTCTACAAGAGCTAGTTCCAGGACAGGCTCCAAAGCTACAGAGAAACCCTGTCTCGGAAAACCAAAAAGAAAAACTGGCACAGAGAGATAAAGTGGCTTGCCCAGGTTCAGACCGCTGTCAGACCCAAGATTTGAACCAGGTGGTTTGGCTTGCAAATCTACACAGCTGAGTGCTAAGTCATTTTGTCTCTCACTAGCCCAGCATAAGGGAAAGGCCCCAATCCTATGGAGTAAAAGACCATTCTCAGAGAACAGATGTGGACTTAGGAAGTACTCAGGTTTTAAATCTTGACCCCTTTATAGGTATCATGTGGAGTTGTTCCCTCACTTTAATATGGCTCCAGGGTGTTGCTGAGATGAGAAAAGATACAGACCGTAGGCCCTAGTGGGGCTCAGGGCAGAGCTTAAAGTCCTGCCCTTTTCCTAGTCTTAGCGGTAGAAAACAACACAGGCCAATAAAACAGGCTACTGGAAGAGAGAAAATGCATACTTCTAACTAAAGTCTCTTCTGCATGTGAAGTCCTTCAACAGGTTAGCAGGTCAGAGGCCACACTAAGCACTTTATGAGCCTTGTCGCTGTCTGTCCTCAGGGCAACCCTGTGGGGATTGCACTACTATTTACCCTAGCTCACATGGAAGGAAAAACTTCATTCAGGGATGTTTGGTGAAGACCAAAGTTCCTACTCGGAGTGGTTGAACTGGGATCAGACCAGATCCAATGACTCTGAAGTCCAAGCCACTTCGCGTTAGCAAGTTTCATGCTCTCAATTGTCCTGACCCTGCAAGGCAGGATTTAAGGTCCCTGTTGAACAAATGAGAAAACCTGAGCTCACATGGTCAAGTGACACACTAGATCCCAAAGGGGAGGAAAAACACCACCAATATAACCTGCTGTTGGAAGTAAAATCTAGCGGCGGTGGACCCAGATGCTCATAAATAAAAGATAGAACCCAGAATCATTTTTCAGGCCCAAAAGCCCTTCAAAGCACTGAGTATTTGCTTATACCCTGTCTTCTACTCACACAACTGCTCCGACTCTGAAGCCTTTTCTGACCCTCAATACCACCAACTGCAGCCAACATACCTAAGATTCCATCTTGGCACTATCACTTTCTAATATGAACACAATGACAAGCACTCCCTACCATCTACCCCATCAGTCCCAAGAGGAAAGGGCTTTGTCTGACTCTAACAATGCCTGTGAACTACATAATCCTATGCTCCTACCAGAAATAGAAAGTGAAAGCTTAAGGAACTCCACTCACTTGCCCTGGGTGTCACTTGCCCAGTATCATGCAGCTGGTAGCAGTTTGTGAGATTTTCTTAGGTGAGTAGTGTCAGTATTTGGCTCTGGGTCCAGCCCAGACTGCTCAAGATGGAAGGTAAAAAAAGGGAGAGGAGGGGAGGCAGGAGGCTGCCTAGAGCCAAAGTCTGTCAGAGAAATTGCTGGGAATGCTTAGATCCAATCTGGGTAGAAGAGGCTTGATAAATTAGGAGCAAGTCAAAAGCAATTCCTATTTTCCATTTACTGGCAGTGACTTGGCATGAGATCTCATTTCCTCTAAGTCAAGTTTCTCCAAAAGTTGGGAGAAAAGGAACTGCCCTCCTGATGAGGCTTAAAAAAACTATCCGTGGTTTCAAAACTCAGGGACCCGAGGACATGAGTTCCTCCCCAGGCTCCCACAGCGGCCTCTAGTACTTAGTTATCTCCCTTGCTTTGTCAGCGGCTGGTTTGTCCAGGGCATATGCTTTCTCTACTCCCTACATCAGTCAAGACCCAGGACCAGAGAGCTCTTTATCAGACCTTTTACCTCTCCACCCCTAGTGCTGGCAGGCAGCAAGAGTCTAAGCACGGTTGGGATGACTATTCAAAAGTGGACTTCGAAGCCAGGTGTGGCAGTACATGCCTGCAACCCCAGTGCTTATAAGGCAGAGGCAGGAAGACTAAATTTCAGGCCAGTGTGAGCTGCACAGTGAGACCCCATTTCGAAAAAGAAAATAAAAAGGGACATTTTAATTGCCAGATTTTGGAGAACCCCTTTATCAAGGCAAGTGGAAGGAATCTAAGGCAGGGACCCCTGGATAAGAGCTAAAGATTCTCCCATCCCCATTCAAAAAAAAAAAAAAAAACCCAAAAACCTCAAATCCACATCGTCTCTCTGTCTCTGAACATGTACTTAGCCTTCTCTGTTGGGATATATCTTCCATAACTTGCTTGGCAAAACTGAAATTAAAGCATTTCAAAACTTACCTGGGGTCTCTATAACCGATGACTGAAGCCTAAGAATAATCTACTCCCAAAACAGAGATTGGCTGAACAGGGGAAGCCTGGGGTAGGCTTAGGAGGCACAAAACCAGCAGATTAACTCGAAGAAGCTACAGTACTGGGGAGGATGCTGGGGCCTGTCAGGCTTCCTGGGAGGTGTTAACTGAGAAGTCCTTGAGAGTGTGAGAAAGGCATTGGGAAGTGATTGAGCTCAAGGAGCTCTGAAGGAGACAGGAAAAGAGACCCCAGCAGGCCTTACAAGTACCAGGGGCACAGGGCAAAGTCTTGACTTAAATCTTGGGTCTCTAGAAAGAAGTGGGAGAATACAGAACCTGAGACTACTGCAGGAAGGTGCTGGGGCCGAAAGAATATCAGATTCCAGTGATAGAAACCCTTCACCAAAAATAATGGGAATTCACAGAGAAAGGTCTCCATGCTGACACTAGAGCGCCAGGAAGCCATGAGATTAACTGCAAAGAAGCTAGGAGAGGTCTCTGAGGGCACACTCTTGAAGAGGGATTTCTAATGGAGCAACAAAGGCCTTGTGTTGTTCTAAAAGGCAACAAAGCTGCTCTAATAGGGTGGAAAAGGGCAGATAAGTTTCAGATAGCTTAAGCCTTAAAAAGGTTACTAAGTGCTGAGGATGGTGGCACACACCTTTAATCCCAGCACTAGTGAGGCAGAGGTAGGCTTGCCTGGTCTATGTATCTATATATTTCAGGGCAGCCAAAGCTACCCTGTCTCAAAATAATAATTATAAAAATAAAGGTTACCAAGCAAATCCTGGCTAAATCCCCAAGTGGAGTTAGGTTTCTCTAGCCAATTCTGTGACTCCATGACTCAATAAATAGATATTAAAGTTTTCTACTCTGGTGGAGGATAAGTAGGCCTATTGGAGAAAGGGGTATCTGACAGTAATAGTGGGGTTAAGTGAGGCCAAAAGCAAAAGCTGAGACATCCTGAATGAAGACGCTAGGAACCTTTAAAAGGATAAGGGCAGATTCTGATGCCTGTTGGCCTGTTGTTAGATTAAGGAATCTATAAGGAGAGAAGCTACTCTGTTATCTGCTTTTGAAGGCAGAAGTTGGGTCTAGGATGAGACTGTCTGGCAGGTGAGGTTACAAATCAACAGGGTCTGAAAGAGTAGATGGTAGCAGGAGATTACTGATGGAGAATTGTGACCAAACAGGTCCTCCCTAGTGTCTAGTCCCCTAAGAGGCTCTAGAGGAAAGATACTGGAGGTTAAGGATGGCTGATGGGGAAAAAGATGAGGCCTATTGAGGGGACAGCCTAAGAACAACGAGAGCATGAAAAAGGAATACTTAAAAGCAGGCAAAGTCTCTAAGGGCAGATCCTAGGAACCAACAGAGCCTCTTAAAGGCAGATGCTAAAGAGTCTAAGAATGCCAGGTTACTATGATGATGCTATCTATGTCAAGGCAGCATTGGGAGACCTCAAATGTGGGAATGAGTCTCCACAGGAAGGCCAGGCAGATAGCTTTTCACCGGGTCTAATCCAGATGGCAGCTCAACAGACAGATAGTATCCTGGGAGGAGGGGGAGATTCTGGACGAAAATGCTAGACAAGGCACTTCTTTCGGAAATTAAGGCCATGAAGACCCTTCCTGAAGTCTGGCCCCTCTTAAGCCATGAGAGCAAATAATGAAGGATTAGGAGTCTCAAGGGAGATTTCAGGGATCGGGACAGTCTACAATAGCACACAAGTATGGACGGCTTTTACAAGCAGTAATGCTGAATTTCTCTGCCTTTATGGGAGACTGTCGGGAGTTCTGATAGGAAGCGCAGGGCTCTGGACGGGATCAAGATATCTTGTTATAGATGTTGAGCCGGAAATCTCCAGAAGCCGAGATGGAGGGGGGGGGGGTGTCTCACGTCAAGGTCAGATCTCAGAGCCCAAGGGAATAGGGTGGTCCACGACAGAAATGATCCATTCCGCCCCAGGATTTGTACTCCCCCCACACCCGCTTGTCTAGTGATTGCTGATACCAACGACACCGCAGCACACCCAGACATAGGGCTGGCAGAGAGCCAGCAGGGACCCTCCCATGCTTCCCAGAGCCCTTGCTTCAAGCCAGGTGCAGAGAAAAGCTATTACCAATGCCGGTTCCCCGGGTCGCGCCGCCGCCAACTCCACAAGGAGCCGAAGTCAAGCTCGGCCGCCACCGTCCTTTTTCTCCTCCTCCTTCCTGCCGCCTGGGCCAGCTAGGATCACCGCCGCCTTCTCCTCCCCCGACTGCTGTGGTTGTGGTCTTCCCTGCCACCTCCCTCACGCCAGCAGCCGACACAAGATGGCGGCGGCAGAGCCCAAGGCCGGAACAAAACCTTGAGCCCCACCCCCAGAAACCCGGATGCAAGCGAACCGCGCCCACTCATGAATCATGTATTTTCCCTGCCTGCCGTTTGGGACTTCTGTAATTAGAAGGAGAACAGCTCCACCAAGTGGCTCCAGAGGCAGTAACTAGAAAAACAGGTAGAGCAGGAGGCCACACCCCATGGGCTATGAATAAAGAATAACTGCAGCTAAGCTGTCAAAGAAACCAAGAAAGGACCTCAAGGCCATTCTTCCTGATGGTGAATTATAAAGCAAGATGATGGTTTACTAAGACCAGGCAACCAGAAAGTAGATGTTAAAGCATGGCAATCACACCCCATGCTCATGAATAATGAATGTTCTTGCTGCTGCCGGGAATCAAGGAGACCAAAGCGACATCTTACTCATGAATAATGCAAAACGCTCAAAACAAAAGAGGCAGGCCTGCCTTATTGCTCCATCTCATACCCAGTAAGCAAGAAATGGGGCTACTGCAGGGAATATGCACTCCCTTGGCTCCTGAATACTGAATGATGCTATTGTGGCTGCTCAACTTGGAAACAGAAAGGTCAAGGAAGGTTGCATGGAAAGGCGGTGGTGGTGGGGGGTTCATGGCCCATGCCTTTAATCCTAACACTAGGGAGGCAGAGGCAGGCAGATCTCTGAGTTTGAGGTCAGTCTGGTTTACAAAGGGAGTTCCAGGACTGCCAGGGCTACACATAGACCCTGTATGGTGTGTGTGTGTGTGTGTGTGTGTGTGTGTGTGTGTGTGTACTAAAAGAAGGTCGCACCCAGGTAGTACATGCATAGTGGCATATGCCTATTAATCCGGGCACTATACGAAGGGAGATGAAAGCTGGGGAATCGTTAGTTTGAAGCCAGCCTGATTACCATGTCTCAACAAATTCTGTGAGGCTTGTGGGCAGAGCCTCCCAGCCAAGCTTGTGGGCCCTGCCCAACAAGCACAGATTATGAGGTAACAGTCAAGGTATGTGTCATAGGGGATAACCCTGCGAAGCCTGAGGGGAGCACAGTCCTTGCTCTTTATCCTTGACCATTTAGGGGATTCTCTTGTCCCAACTAAATCCAGACTCACTACATGCCTTTGATAGACAATGACAGTAATAAAATCAATTCACCTCAGGTTGGAGATGTAGGTTACGGATAAAGTACTTCCCCAACACCCTGGGTTCAATCCATAGTACTATAAAAAAAAAAATAAAACACACCAATCCCCACTTCAAAAAAAAATCTATCCAACTCAGATTGATAAAATGTATCATGAAAATGAGTATGGAAAGGATCTTTGAGCAGTGCTGCCACAAGGCATTGTAACAATTTTCAAATATATAGAACTAAAGTTAATATGTAAGCATATTTGAATTAATCTAAAATTACTTATGTGTGAGGATATATCTAGTCATTATAGAAAGTATCCACTTGAATGTTTTCAGATTCAGAAAATGGAAATTAAGAACAAGAAATTACCCTGTGATTGAATTTCAGTAAGTAAAACAGTGCCTGACACACATACCATATAATTAACCTGAGCAGTAGCAACACTGTTTTCTCAAAAGACAGGGTCTTGCTGGGGTGTGCTAGTAGGATTCCTGTAATTCTATAGTACTTGGCAGGCTGAGGCAGGAGGATCACTAATACCCGGCAAGTCTGGGGAAAAAGACCCTGGAGAAAGGGACATAGATAAACAGCCACACAGAGAGGGAAGAGAGGGAGAATAGAGAGAAGGGAGAGAAGGAGGGGAGAGAGCAGAGAGGAGGGAAAGGGAACAGAGGGAGGGGAGATGAAGGGGAAGAAAGAAAGGAAAGAAGAGAGCTAGTTTTGCTGTGTTGCCCATACTGGTCTCAAACATCCTTATTCAAGAGATCCTCCTGCCTCACTCAGTGTCCCAACTACTCCTTGTAATTCCACAATACTTGGCAGGCTGAGGCAGGCAGGTCCCTAATTCTCTGGCAAGCCTAGGGAAATATAGTGACAGCCTGGAGAAAGGAGTAGGAGACACAGAGGGTGAGGAGAGAGGGAGGGAGGCTATGAGTACCATGGAGCCCACTAGAAATAGTACCATTAAATTGGTTTGGGGAAGGGCATTATCCAACTCTGAAACCAGACAGGTCAGATTTGAATCCTAGTTCAGCCATTCACTGGGCGACTTTTAGGATAAATTACTTACCTGTCCTGTGTCTCAGATTCCTCATCTATGAAGTAGGATGAAACCTACTTTTGAGAAGTTGTGAAGATAAAATGGTTAATTAAAGTAACTAAATGGGTGTAAACTATTCTTATTATCCTAAATACCCACTTTTCGGGATCCGAAAAAGACTTGCCAAGATCCACAACAGTAAAGATGGATGGGATTTGAATTCAGAGTCTTGGTTAGTAACCTAGAATTACTGAGACATCAGGCATGAATAATACCCACGGCATCATCTCCGATAGATGCCAGGTTTAAATCCAGGAACCTGTGAGGGAAAGCAAACTGCGGATCCCGCAGAAGTTGTAAAGGCCACGCCCCTCATAAATTACACAGAGTAGAAAAGCTTTTTAAAATACCCTCGGGGCTACTCACCTTCACAGATTATTGTATGGATTATCAATAAAGTCTAGTTTGTGAGGCAGACTTCGGGATACCCCGTCAACACGCCCCTTCCGCACGTTGATCCGCCCCCTAGAGAGTAATTCATAAGCTGACACTTCTAGTGGACCAGGTGTGAAAGAGGGTTCGCACCACAGCCCCACCCCTCATAAATGAATAAAGCGGCAACCAAAGTACCGCTCTGCCCGGTGGCTCTACGTCCGCTCGGAAGAGCCCGGCAGAGAGTCTTTACCAGCCTCGGTTGAAAGGCTCCTTTCACAGCGTCTGGGCCCCTAATGTGTCCGGGTCTCACAGCCCAGGGTAACCAACCGTGCAGACCTCATCACCTAGTCAGAGGTCACAAAGGGCATTTATACCACAGTGCCACGTCGGTGGTGGAACCTTCCTACTGTCACCCGATCCGGTGCTAAGACAAGCCATCCCCAACCCCCCGCTTTGACTTTAGTAACTTCAAACTTCTCTCCTCTTGGGAAGCCCGAAAATCTTGCCCACCGACAGAGTACTCATACACAGACCCTGAGCCTCCCTAAGCGCCCCCTAAACCCTGCTTCCAAGGGGTACAAATCTGCGTCTGAGAACTACCCCCATAAAGCAGACTAATAAATACCACCCAAGTCCCCAAGAACCGCCTCCTAAGGGTCTCCTCAAAAGTAGACACCTTCTGAATGCCACCCGGGCCCCAAAACCTCCAAATATGCCCATTCGGGATCCCTGAAGTTGATATTAAGGAAGCACCCTCTTCCAAATGCAGTCCAGGGGCTTGAGGGCAATTTGCTCCCGCTCACCCCCAGTGCTGGGCGGAAGCTTCGCCTTCCTTCAGGAGATAAGCCGAAGCCACAGGGCAACGGAAGAGCAAACCACCTCCGTCGGGCAAAAAGAACTAGAGTTTGCGCGAGCTCGGAAGCGCGGGGCCTTAGAGGGCCGGGTCTGGGGTGTACCATAGGTGCCTGAATAGAGGGGCGTTCTCCCCTGCTTCTGTGTCCCTGGCGCTGGTTTCAGGCCCATATATCCCCCACAGATTGTGGTACGACCCCAATGCGCGGTGCATGCTGGGAGTGGTAGTCCAGTCCCGCTAATGCCTGGTGCACGTGGTGGGCATCAGCCCCTAGAAGATGGGAAAATGTAAGCCTGGGTTTATTTCCTAGAACTGTGTACTCTGTGAGGGTGGGAAAAGAAAACGGAACATGATAGTGCTCCAGATTAGAAGATACATCCAACCTAAGCACGGGAAGGCTGAGACTCGGGTGACCAAAAGCGTTCATTCATTTTTTTTTCCGTTTGTGCAGATCAAGATGTGGGCCAGGTGCTGGCACTTCTTCCTTGCCCTCATAGAACAATATTCTATCTTGAGAAACAGCAGGTAAACAATAACAAATAATAGCCTCACATATACCTATGCATTATAAGCAGCCGGTAACTACATAAATTATCATATATGAACATATATGCGTGTGCATGTTTTCCTTTAACAGAATCTCCTTATGCAATTTAGGCAGGTTTGGAACTTGCTATACAACCCAGGCTGATCTTGGATTTAGGAGCCTCCTGCTTCTTCCACCAAGTGCTGGGATTGCTTACAGGCATGTACCACCATGCCCAGCTGCAAATGTTAATATGTAAACGCTTTACATCTGTTTCTATCTAATGTATCTTATATTTAATGCATTGTGTAAATTATATAACAGTATGACTGACTATACATTGTATACACAGCTTATAAGCAACTGTTATATATAAAATCATACATCCCTTAACAATAGTGATAGTTTCTAAGAACTTAGGCAAAGTTCTTAAGTTACATAAAACCAAATGGTACAGTCCCTGCTCACCTAAGCTATATGGTTTAACCTAGGACTCCTAGGCTATAAACTGTATATATAATAAATGTGGCAAAGTATAAGAGTGGTATTTGTGCATCAAAACAGAGTAAAACTACCGCAAAAATACTAGACTATATGGGATGCACTTGGTAAAATGCTTGTGTAAAATGTGCAAACCCTGGATTTGATTCTTGGCACTTCAGAATAATAATAAAAATACAATAAATTAAACAAACACTAAAAACAATATGCTGGAGAATAGGGATGCTTTCTGTACCTACACCACTGTATATGATAATTGCTAAGTGCAATGGAGAAAAATAGACCACAGTAAGGTGAATTTGTTGGGATAGGTTGCAGTTTTACACAGGTGATGTGTAAGCAAAGATATTTAATGTAAAATGCTTCTATCACCTCAGA